>NW_027076084.1:0-258618 GCF_963932015.1 Anas acuta | reverse complement strand
GATAGTCCAAAGGGGCTTGCAACGCATTTCCTGGGGCCTGATTTTTCAGTCGTCTCCGATGACGGCTAGGGCTACGTTTAGGTTTGCTCATGAACAGCGAACCCGGAGGGTCCAGTTGCATGTGGGGCTGCGTAAAGGCTCCCCTGGGGAGTTCACTTGTACCCAAAGCCTTCCTTTGGGGCACTTTTGGATGGACGAAAAGGGCTTGCAACGCATTTCCTGGGGTCTGATTTTTCAGTCGACTTCGATGCCGGCTAGGGTTATGTTTAGGGATGCTCGGAAAAATCAAACCCGGAGGGTCCAGTTCCATGTGGGGCTGCGTAAAGGCTCCCTTGGGGAGTTCACTTGTACCCAAAGCCTTCCTTTGGGGGCACTTTTGGATGGGCGAAAAGGGCTCGTAACGCATTTCCTGGGGCCTGATTTTTCAGTCGTCATCGATGCCGGCTAGGGCTATGTTTAGGGATGCTCGGAAACAGCGAACCCGGAGGGTCCAGTTGCATGTGGGGCTGCGTAAAGGCTCCCCTGGGGAGTTCACTTGTACCCAAAGCCTTCCTTTGGTGACACTTTTGGATGGTCCAAAGGGGCTTGCAACGCGTTTTCTGGGGCCCGGGTTTTCAGTCTTCTCCCATGCTGGTTAGTGATATATTTAGGGTTGCTCGGAAAAATCGAACCCGGAGGGTCCAGTTGCATGTGGGGCTGCGTAAAGGCTCCCCTGGGGAGTTCACTTGTATCCAAAGCCTTCCTTTGGGGGCACTTCTGGATGGTCCAAAGGGGCTCGCAACGCATTTCCTGGGGCCTGATTTTTCACTCGTCTCCGATGACGGCCAGGGTTACGTTTAGGTTTGCTCAGGAACAGCGAACCCGGAGGGTCCAGTTGCATGTGGGGCTGCGTAAAGGCTCCCCTGGGGAGTTCACTTGTACACAAAGCCTTCCTTTGGGGGCACTTTTGGATGGGCGAAAAGGGCTCGGAACGCATTTCCTGGGGCCTGATTTTTCACTCGTCTCCGATGCCGGCTAGGGCTATGTTTAGAGATGCTCGGAAACATTGAACCCGGAGGGTCCAGTTGCATGTGGGGCTGCGTAAAGGCTCCCCTGGCGAATTCTCTTGTACCCAAAGTCTTCCTTTGGGGGCACTTTTGGATGGTCCGAAACGGTTCGCAACGCATTTCCTGGGGCCTGATTTTTCACTTGTCTCCGATGACGGCTAGGGCTACGTTTAAGTTTGCTCAGGAACAGCGAACCCCGAGGGTCCAGTTGCATGTGGGGCTGCGTAAAGTCTCCCCTGGGGAGTTCACTTGTACCCAAAGCCTTAATTTGGACCCACTTTTGGATGGGCGAAAAGTGCTCGGAACGCATTTCCTGGGGCCTGATTTTTCAGTCGTTTCGGATGACGACTAGGGCTACGTTTAGGTTTGCTCAGGAACAGCGAACCCGGAGGGTCCAGTTGCATGTGGGGCTGCGTAAAGGCTCCCCTGGGGAGTTCACTTTTACCCAAAGCCTTCCTTTGCGGGCACTTTTGGATGGTCCAAAGGGGCTCGGAACGCATTTCCTGGGGCCTGATTTTTCACTCGTCTTCGATGCCGTCTAGGGCTATGTTTAGGGATGCTCGGAAACAGCGAACCCGGAGGGTCCAGTTGCATGTGGGGCTGCGTAAAGGCTCCCCTGGGGAGTTCTCTTGTACCCAAAGCCTTCCTTTGGTGACACTTTTGGATGGTCCAAAGGGGCTTGCAACGCATTTCCTGGGGCTTGATTTTTCAGTCGTCTTCGATGCCGGCTAGGGCTATGTTTAGGGATGCTCGGAAACAGCGAACCCGGAGGGTCCAGTTGCATGTGGGGCTGCGTAAAGGCTCCCCTGGGGAGTTCACTTGTACCCAAAGCCTTCCTTTGGGGCACTTTTGGATGGACGAAATGGGCTCGCAACGCATTTCTTGGGGCCTGATTTTTCACTCGTCTCCGATGCCGGCTAGGGCTATGTTTAGGGATGCTCGGAAACATTGAACCCGGAGGGTCCAGTTGCATGTGGGGCTGCGTAAAGGCTCCCCTGGGGAGTTCACTTGTACCCAAAGCCTTCCTTTGGGGGCACATTTGGATGGGCGAAAAGGCCTCGGAACGCATTTCCTGGGGCCTGATTTTTCACTCATCTCCGATGACGGCTAGGGCTACGTTTAGGTTTGCTCAGGAACAGCAAACCCTGAGGGTCCAGTTGCATATGGGGCTGCGTAAAGGCTCCCCTGGGGAGTTCACTTGTACCCAAAGCCTTCCTTTGGGGGCTACATTTGGATGGGCGAAAAGGCCTCGGAACGCATTTCCTGGGGCCTGATTTTTCACTCGTCTCCGATGACGGCTAAGGCTACGTTTAGGTTTGCTCAGGAACAGCAAACCCGAAGGGTCCAGTTGCATGTGGGGCTGCGTAAAGGCTCCCCTGGGGAGTTCACTTGTACCCAAAGCCTTCCTTTGCGGGCACTTTTGGATGGTCCAAAGGGGCTTTCAACGCATTTCCTGGGGCCTGATTTTTCAGTCGTCTCCGATGCCAGCTAGGGCTACGTTTAGGTTTTCTCAGGAACAGCGAACCCCGAGGGTCCAGTTGCATGTGGGGCTGCGTAAAGGCTCCCCTGGGGAGTTCACTTGTACCCAAAGCCTTCCTTTCGTGACACTTTTGGATGGTCCAAAGGGGCTTGAAACGCGTTATCTGAGGACCAGGTTTTCAGTCTTCTCCCATGCCGGCTAGTGATATATTTAGGGTTGCTCGGAAAAATCGAACCCGAAGGGTCCAGTTGCATGTGGGGCTGCGTAAAGGCTCCCCTGGGGAGTTCACTTGTACCCAAAGCCTTCCTTTGGGGGCACTTTTGGATGGACGAAAAGGGCTCGCAACGCATTTCCTGGGGCCTGATTTTTCAGTCGTCTTCGATGCCGGCTAGGGCTATGTTTAGGGATGCTCGGAAACAGCGAACCCGGAGGGTCCAGTTGCATGTGGGGCTGCGTAAAGGCTCCCCTGGGGAGTTCACTTGTACCCAAAGCCTTCCTTTGGGGGCACTTTTGGATGGACGAAAAGGGCTCGCAACGCATTTCCTGGGGTCTGATTTTTCACTCGTCTTCGATGCCGGCTAGGGCTATGTTTAGGGATGCTCGGAAACAGCGAACCCGGAGGGTCCAGTTGCATGTGGGGCTGCGTAAAGGCTCCCCTGAGGAGTTCACCTGTACCCAAAGCCTTTCTTTGGGGGCACATTTGGATGGGCGAAATGGGCTCGGAACGCATTTCCTGGGGCCTGATTTTTCATTCGTCTTCGATGCCATCCAGGGCTATGTTTAGGGATGCTCGGAAACAGCGAACCCGGAGGGTCCAGTTGCATGTGGGGCTGCGTAAAGGCTCCCCTGGGGAGTTCACTTGTACCCAAAGCCTTCCTTTGGTGACACTTTTTGATGGTAAAAAAGGGGCTCGCAACGCATTTCCGTGGGCCTGATTTTTCACTCGTCTCCGATGATGGCTAGGGATACGTTTAGGTTTGCTCATGAACAGCGTACCCGGAGGGTCCAGTTGCATGTGGGGCTGCGTAAAGTCTCCACTGGGGAGTTCACTTGTACCCAAAGCCTTCCTTTGGGGGCACTTTTGGATGGGCGAAAAGGGCTCGTAACGCATTTCCTGGGGCCTGATTTTTCAGTCGTCTTCGAAGCCAATTAGGGCTATGTTTAGGGAAACTCGGAAACAGCGAACCCGAAGGGTCCAGTTGCATGTGGGGCTGCGTAAAGGCTCCCCTGGGGAGTTCACCTGTACCCAAAGCCTTCCTTTGGGGGCACATTTGGACGGGCGAAAATGTCTCGCAACGCATTTCCTGGGGCCTGATTTTTCACTCGTCTCCGAAGACGGGTAGGGCTAGGTTTACGTTTGTTCAGGAACAGCGAACCCGGAGGGTCCAGTTGCATGTGGGGCTGCGTAAAGGCTCCCCTGGGGAGTTGTCTTGTACCCAAAGCCTTCCTTTGGTGACACTTTTGGATGGTCGAAAGGGGCTTGCAACGCGTTTTCTGGGGCCCGGGTTTTCAGTCTTCTACCATGCCGGCTAGGGATATATTTAGGGTTGCTCGGAAAAATCGAACCCGGAGGGTCCAGTTGCATGTGGGGCTGCGTAAAGGCTCCCCTGGGGAGTTCACTTGTACCCAAAGCCTTCCTTTTGTGACACTTTTTGATGGTAAAAAAGGGGCTCGCAACGCATTTCCGTGTGCCTGATTTTTCACACGTCTCCGATGATGGCTAGGGATACGTTTAGGTTTGCTCATGAACAGCGTACCCGGAGGGTCCAGTTGCATGTGGGGCTGCGTAAAGGCTCCCCTGGGGAGTTCACTTGTACCCAAAGCCTTCCTTTGGGGGCACTTTTGGATGGGCGAAAAGGGCTCGTAACGCATTTCCTGGGGCCTGATTTTTCAGTCGTCTTTGATGCCGTCTAGGGCTATGTTTAGGGATGCTCGGAAACAGCGAACCCGGAGGGTCCAGTTGCATGTGGGGCTGCGTAAAGGCTCCCCTGGGGAGATCACTTGTACCCAAAGCCTTCCTTTGCGGGCACTTTTGGATGGGCGAAAAGGGGCTGGCAACGCATTTCCTGGGGCCTGATTTTTCAGTCATCTTCGAAGCCATCTAGGGCTATGTTTAGGGAAGCTCGGAAACAGCGAACCCGAAGGGTCCAGTTGCATGTGGGGCTGCGTAAAGGCTCCCCTGGGGAGTTCACCTGTACCCAAAGCCTTCCTTTGGGGGCACATTTGGACGGGCGAAAAGGTCTCGCACCGCATTTCCTGTGGCCTGATTTTTCACTCGTCTCCGATGCCGGCTAGGGCTATGTTTAGGGATGCTCGGAAACATTGAACCCGGAGGGTCCAGTTGCATGTGGGGCTGCGTAAAGGCTCCCCTGGGGAGTTCACTTGTATCCAAAGCCTTCCTTTGGGGGCACTTCTGGATGGTCCAAAGGGGCTCGCAATGCATTTCCTGGGGCCTGATTTTTCAGTCATCTTCGATGCCGGCTAGGGCTATGTTTAAGTTTGCTCAGGAACAGCGAACCAGGAGGGTCCAGTTGCATGTGGGGCTGCGTAAAGGCTCCCCTGGGGAGTTCACTTGTACCCAAAGCCTTCCTTTGGGGCCACTTTTGGATGGGCGAATAGGGCTCGGAACGCATTTCCTGGGGCCTGATTTTTCAGTCGTTTCCGATGACGGCTAGGGATACGTTTAGGTTTGCTCAGGAACAGTGAACCCGGAGCGTCCAGTTGCATGTGGGGCTGCGTAAAGGCTCCCCTGGGGAGTTCTCTTGTACCCAAAGTCTTCCTTTGGGGGCACATTTGGATGGGCGAAAAGGCCTCGGAACGCATTTCCTGGGGCCTGATTTTTCACTCGTCTCCGATGACGACTAGGGCTACGTTTAGGTTTGCTCAGGAACAGCGAACCCGGAGGGTCCAGTTGCATGTGGGGCTGCGTAAAGGCTCCCCTGGGGAGTTCACTTGTACCCAAAGTCTTCCTTTGGTGACACTTTTGGATGGTCCAAAGGGGCTTGCAACGCGTTTTCTGGGGCCCGGGTTTTCAGTCTTCTCCCATGCCGGCTAGTGATATATTTAGGGTTGCTCGGAAAAATCGAACCCGGAGGGTCCAGTTGCATGTGGGGCTGCGTAAAGGCTCCCCTGGGGAGTTCACTTGTACCCAAAGCCTTCCTTTGGGGGCACTTTTGGATGGACGAAAAGGGCTTGCAATGCATTTCCTGGGGTCTGATTTTTCAGTCGACTTCGATGCCGGCTAGGGCTATGTTTAGGGATGCTTGGAAACAGCGAACCCGGAGGGTCCAGTTGCATGTGGGGCTGCGTAAAGGCTCCCCTGGGGAGTTCACTTGTACCGAAAGCCTTCCTTTGGGGGCACTTTTGGATGTACGAAAAGGGCTCGCAACGCATTTCCTGGGGCCTGATTTTTCACTCGTCTTCGATGCCGGCTAGGGCTATGTTTAGGGATGCTCGGAAACAGCGAACCCAGAGGGTCCACTTGCATATGGGGCTGCGTAAAGGCTCCCCTGGGGAGTTCTCTTGTACCCAAAGTCTTCCTTTGGTGACACTTTTGGATGGTCCAAAGGGGCTTGCAACGCGTTTTCTGGGGCCCGGGTTTTCAGTCTTCTCCCATGCCGGCTAGGGATATATTTAGGATTGTTCGGAAAAATCAAACCCGGATGGTCCAGTTGCATGTGGGGCTGCGTAAAGGCTCCCCTGGGGAGTTCACTTGTATCCAAAGCCTTCCTATGGGGGCACTTTTGGATGGTCCAAAGGGGCTCGCAACGCATTTCCTGGGGCCTGATTTTTCACTCGTCTCCTATGACGGCCAGGGTTACGTTTAGGTTTGCTCAGGAACAGCAAACCCGGAGGGTCCAGTTGCATGTGGGGCTGCGTAAAGGCTCCCCTGGGGAGTTCACTTGAATCCAAAGCCTTCCTTTAGTGACACTTTTGGATGAGCGAAAAGGGCTCGCAACGCATTTCCTGGGGCTTGATTTTTCATTCGTCTTCGATGCCGGCTAGGGCTATGTTTAGGGATGCTCGGAAACATCGAACCCGGAGGGTCCAGTTGCATGTGGGGCTGCGTAAAGGCTCCCCTGGGGAGTTCACTTGTACCCAAAGCCTTCCTTTGGTGACACTTTTGGATGGTCCAAAGGGGCTTGCAACACTTTTTCTGGGGCCCGGGTTTTCAGTCTTCTCCCATGCCGGCTAGGGATATATTTAGGGTTGCTCGGAATAATCGAACCTGGAGGGTCCAGTTGCATGTGGGGCTGCGTAAAGGCTCCCCTGGGGAGTTCACTTGTACCCAAAGCCTTCCTTTGGGGGAACTTTTGGATGGGCCGAAGGGGCTCGCAATGCATTTCCTGGGGCCTGATTTTTCAGTCATCTTCGATGCCGGCTAGGGCTATGTTTAGGTTTGCTCAGGAACAGCGAACCCGGAGGGTCCAGTTGCATGTGGGGCTGCGTAAAGGCTCCCCTGGGGAGTTCACTTGTACCCAAAGCCTTCCTTTGGGGCCACTTTTGGATGGGCGAATAGGGCTCGGAACGCATTTCCTGGGGCCTGATTTTTCAGTCGTTTCCGATGACGGCTAGGGATACGTTTAGGTTTGCTCAGGAACAGTGAACCCGGAGCGTCCAGTTGCATGTGGGGCTGCGTAAAGGCTCCCCTGGGGAGTTCTCTTGTACCCAAAGTCTTCCTTTGGGGGCACATTTGGATGGGCGAAAAGGCCTCGGAACGCATTTCCTGGGGCCTGATTTTTCACTCGTCTCCGATGACGACTAGGGCTACGTTTAGGTTTGCTCAGGAACAGCGAACCCGGAGGGTCCAGTTGCATGTGGGGCTGCGTAAAGGCTCCCCTGGGGAGTTCACTTGTACCCAAAGTCTTCCTTTGGTGACACTTTTGGATGGTCCAAAGGGGCTTGCAACGCGTTTTCTGGGGCCCGGGTTTTCAGTCTTCTCCCATGCCGGCTAGTGATATATTTAGGGTTGCTCGGAAAAATCGAACCCGGAGGGTCCAGTTGCATGTGGGGCTGCGTAAAGGCTCCCCTGGGGAGTTCACTTGTACCCAAAGCCTTCCTTTGGGGGCACTTTTGGATGGACGAAAAGGGCTTGCAATGCATTTCCTGGGGTCTGATTTTTCAGTCGACTTCGATGCCGGCTAGGGCTATGTTTAGGGATGCTTGGAAACAGCGAACCCGGAGGGTCCAGTTGCATGTGGGGCTGCGTAAAGGCTCCCCTGGGGAGTTCACTTGTACCGAAAGCCTTCCTTTGGGGGCACTTTTGGATGTACGAAAAGGGCTCGCAACGCATTTCCTGGGGCCTGATTTTTCACTCGTCTTCGATGCCGGCTAGGGCTATGTTTAGGGATGCTCGGAAACAGCGAACCCAGAGGGTCCACTTGCATATGGGGCTGCGTAAAGGCTCCCCTGGGGAGTTCTCTTGTACCCAAAGTCTTCCTTTGGTGACACTTTTGGATGGTCCAAAGGGGCTTGCAACGCGTTTTCTGGGGCCCGGGTTTTCAGTCTTCTCCCATGCCGGCTAGGGATATATTTAGGATTGTTCGGAAAAATCAAACCCGGATGGTCCAGTTGCATGTGGGGCTGCGTAAAGGCTCCCCTGGGGAGTTCACTTGTATCCAAAGCCTTCCTATGGGGGCACTTTTGGATGGTCCAAAGGGGCTCGCAACGCATTTCCTGGGGCCTGATTTTTCACTCGTCTCCTATGACGGCCAGGGTTACGTTTAGGTTTGCTCAGGAACAGCAAACCCGGAGGGTCCAGTTGCATGTGGGGCTGCGTAAAGGCTCCCCTGGGGAGTTCACTTGAATCCAAAGCCTTCCTTTAGTGACACTTTTGGATGAGCGAAAAGGGCTCGCAACGCATTTCCTGGGGCTTGATTTTTCATTCGTCTTCGATGCCGGCTAGGGCTATGTTTAGGGATGCTCGGAAACATCGAACCCGGAGGGTCCAGTTGCATGTGGGGCTGCGTAAAGGCTCCCCTGGGGAGTTCACTTGTACCCAAAGCCTTCCTTTGGTGACACTTTTGGATGGTCCAAAGGGGCTTGCAACACTTTTTCTGGGGCCCGGGTTTTCAGTCTTCTCCCATGCCGGCTAGGGATATATTTAGGGTTGCTCGGAATAATCGAACCTGGAGGGTCCAGTTGCATGTGGGGCTGCGTAAAGGCTCCCCTGGGGAGTTCACTTGTACCCAAAGCCTTCCTTTGGGGGAACTTTTGGATGGGCCGAAGGGGCTCGCAACGCATTTCCTAGGGCCTGAATTTTTACTTGTCTCCGATGACGGATAGGGATATGTTTAGGTTTGCTCAGGAACAGCGAACCCGGAGGGTCCAGTTGCATGTGGGGCTGCGTAAAGGCTCCCCTGGGGAGTTCACTTGTATCCAAAGCCTTCCTTTGGGGGCACTTTTGGATGGGAGAAAAGGCCTCGGAACGCATTTCCTGGGGCCTGATTTTTCAGTCGTCATCGATGCCGGCTAGGGCTATGTTTAGGGATGCTCGAAAACAGCGAACCCGGAGGGTCCAGTTGCATGTGGGGCTGCGTAAAGGCTCCCCTGGGGAGTTCACTTGTACCCAAAGCCTTCCTTTGGGGGCACTTTTGGATGGACGAAATGGGCTCGCAACGCATTTCTTGGGGCCTGATTTTTCACTCGTCTCCGATGCCGGCTAGGGCTATGTTTAGGGATGCTCGGAAACATTGAACCCGGAGGGTCCAGTTGCATGTGGGGCTGCGTAAAGGCTCCCCTGGGGAGTTCACTTGTACCCAAAGCATTCCTTTGGGGGCACTTTTGGATGGACGAAAAGGGCTCGCAACGCATTTCCTGGGGCCTGATTTTTCAGTCGTCTTCGATGCCGGCTAGGGCTATGTTTAGGGATGCTCGGAAACAGCGAACCTGAAGGGTCCAGTTGCATGTGGGGCTGCGTAAAGGCTCCCCTGGGGAGTTCACTTGTACCCAAAGCCTTCCTTTGGGGGCACTTTTGGATGGGCGAAAAGGGCTCGTAACGCATTTCCTGGGGCCTGATTTTTCAGTCGTCATCGATGCCGGCTAGGGCTATGTTTAGGGATGCTCGGAAACATCGAACCCGACGGGTTCAGTTGCATGTGGGGCTGCGTAGAGGCTCCCCTGGGGAGTTCACTTGTACCCAAAGCTTTCCTTTGGGGGCACATTTGGATGGGCGAAAAGGCCTCGGAACGCATTTCCTGGGGCCTGATTTTTCACTCGTCTCCGATGACGGCTAGGGCTACGTTTAGGTTTGCTCAGGAACAGCGAACCTGGAGGGTCCAGTTGCATGTGGGGCTGCGTAAAGGCTCCCCTGGGGAGTTCTCTTGTACCCAAAGCCTTCCTTTGGGGGCACTTTTGGATGGTCCTAACGGGCTCGCAACGCATTTCCTGGGGCCTGATTTTTCAGTCGTCATCGATGCCGGCTAGTGGTATGTTTAGGGATGCTCGGAAATAGCGAACCCGGAGGGTCCAGTTGCATGTGGGGCTGCGTAAAGGCTCCCCTGGGGAGTTCACTTGTACCCAAAGTCTTCCTTTGGTGACACTTTTGAATGGACGAAAAGGGCTCGCAACGCATTTCCTGGGGCCTGATTTTTCATTCGTCTTCGATGCCGGCTAGGGATATGTTTAGGGATGCTCGGAAACAGCGAAGCCAAAGGGTCCAGTTGCATGTGGGGCTGCGTAAAGGCTCCCCTGGGGAGTTCACTTGTACCCAAAGCCTTCCTTTGGGGGCACTTTTGGATGGGCGAAAAGGGCTCGTAACGCATTTCCTGGGGCCTGATTTTTCAGTCGTCTCCGATGACGGCTAGGGCTACCTTTAGGTTTGCTCAGGAACAGCGAACCCGGAGGGTCCAGTTGCATGTGGGGCTGCGTAAAGGCTCCCCTGGGGAGTTCACTTGTACCCAAAGCCTTCATTTGGTGACACTTTTGGATGGTCCAAAGGGGCTCGCAACGCGTTTTCTGGGGCTCGGGTTTTCAGTTTTCTCCCATGTCGGCTAGGGATATATTTAGGGTTGCTCGGAAAAATCGAACCCGCAGGGTCCAGTTGCATGTGGGGCTGCGTAAAGGCTCCCCTGGGGAGTTCACTTGTACCCAAAGCCTTCCTTTGGGGGCATGTTTGGATGGTCCAAAGGGGCTCGCAACGCATTTCCTGGGGCCTGATTTTTCACTCGTCTCCGATGACGGCTAGAGCTACGTTAAGGTTTGCTCATGAACAGTGAACCCGGAGGGTCCAGTTGAATGTGGGGCTGCCTAAAGGCTCCCCTGGGGAGTTCTCTTGTACCCAAAGTCTTCCTTTGGTTGCACATTTGGATGGGAGAAAAGGCCTCGGAACGCATTTCCTGGGGCCTGATTTTTCACTTGTCTCCGATGACGGCTAGGGCTATGTTTAGGTTTGCTTAGGAACAGCGAACCTGGAGGGTCCAGTTGCATGTGGGGCTGCGTAAAGGCTCCCCTGGGGAGATCACTTGTACTCAAAGCCTTCCTTTGCGGGCAGTTTTGGATGGTCCAAAGGGGCTCGCAACGCATTTCCTGGGGCCTGATTTTTCAGTTGTCATCGATGCCGGCTAGGACTATGTTTAGGGATGCTCGGAAACAGCGAACCCGGAGGGTCCAGTTGCATGTGGGGCTGCGTAAAGGCTCCCCTGGGGAGTTCACTTGTACCCAAAGCCTTCCTTTGGGGGCACTTTTGGATGGACGAAATGGGCTCGCAACGCATTTCTTGGGGCCTGATTTTTCACTCGTCTTCGAAGCCGGGTAGGGCTATGTTTAGGTTTGCTCATGAACAGCGAACCCGGAGGGTCCAGTTGCATGTGGGGCTGCGTAAAGGCTCCCCTGGGGAGTTCACTTGTACCCAAAGCCTTCCTTTGGTGACACTTTTGGATGGTCCAAAGGGGTTTGCAACGCGTTTTCTGTGGCCCGGGTTTTCAGTTTTCTCCCATGCCGGCTAGGGATATATTTAGGGTTGCTCGGAAAAATCGAACCCCAAGGGTCCAGTTGCATGTGGGGCTGCGTAAAGGCTCCCCTGGGGAGTTCACTTGTACCCAAAGCCTTCCTTTGTGGGTTCTTTTGGATGGTCCAAAGGGGCTTGCAACGCATTTCCTGGGGCCTGATTTTTCACACGTCTTCGATGCCCGCTAGGGTTATGTTTAGGGATGTTCGGAAACAGCGAACCCGGAGGTTGCAGTTGCATGTGGGGCTGTGTAAAGGCTCCCCTGGGGAGTTCACTTGTACCCAAAGCCTTCCTTTGGGAACACTTTATGATGGGCGAAAAGGCCTCGGAACGCATTTCCTGGGGCCTGATTTTTCACTCGTCTCCGATGACGGCTAGGGCTACGTTTAGGTTTGCTCAGGAACAGCAAACCCGAAGGGTCCAGTTGCATGTGGGGCTGCGTAAAGGCTCCCCTGGGGAGTTCACTTGTACCCAAAGCCTTCCTTTGGGGGCACTTTTGGATGGTCCAAAGGGGCTCGCAACGCGTTTTCTGGGGCTCGGGTTTTCAGTTTTCTCCGATGCCGGCTAGGGATATATTTAGGGTTGCTCGGAAAAATCGAACCCGGAGGGTCCAGTTGCATGTGGGGCTGCGTAAAGGCTCCCCTGGGGAGTTCACTTGTACCCAAAGCCTTCCTTTGGGGGCATGTTTGGATGGTCCAAAGGGGCTCGCAACGCATTTCCTGGGGCCTGATTTTTCACTCGTCTCCGATGACAGCTAGAGCTACGTTTAGGTTTGCTCATGAACAGTGAACCCGGAGGGTCCAGTTGAATGTGGGGCTGCCTAAAGGCTCCCCTGGGGAGTTCTCTTGTACCCAAAGTCTTCCTTTGGGGGCACATCTGGATGGGAGAAAAGGCCTCGGAACGCATTTCCTGGGGCCTGATTTTTCACTCGTCTCCGATGACGGCTAGGGCTACGTTTAGGTTTGCTCAGGAACAGCGAACCCGGAGGGTCCAGTTGCATGTGGGGCTGCGTAAAGGCTCCCCTGGGGAGATCACTTGTACTCAAAGCCTTCCTTTGCGGGCACTTTTGGATGGTCCAAAGGGGCTCGCAACGCATTTCCTGGGGCCTGATTTTTCAGTCGTCATCGATGCCGGCTAGGGCTATGTTTAGGGATGCTCGGAAACAGCGAACCCGGAGGGTCCAGTTGCATGTGGGGCTGCGTAAAGGCTCCCCTGGGGAGTTCACTTGTACCCAAAGCCTTCCTTTGGTGACACTTTTGGATGGTCCAAAGGGGTTTGAAACGCGTTTTCTGTGGCCCGGGTTTTCAGTTTTCTCCCATGCCGGCTAGGGATATATTTAGGGTTGCTCGGAAAAATCGAACGGAAGGGTCCAGTTGCATGTGGGGCTGCGTAAAGGCTCCCCTGGGGAGATCACTTGTACCCAAAGCCTTCCTTTGTGGGTTCTTTTGGATGGTCCAAAGGGGCTCGCAACGCATTTCCTGGGGCCTGATTTTTCACTCGTCTCCGATGACGGCCAGGGTTACGTTTAGGTTTGCTCAGGAACAGCAAACCCGGAGGGTCCAGTTGCATGTGGGGCTGCGTAAAGGCTCCCCTGGGGAGTTCACTTGAATCCAAAGCCTTCCTTTAGTGACACTTTTGGATGAGCGAAAAAGGGCCCGCAACGCATTTCCTGGGGCTTGATTTTTCATTCGTCTTCGATGCCGGCTAGGGCTATGTTTAGGGATGCTCGGAAACATCGAACCCGGAGGGTCCAGTTGCATGTGGGGCTGCGTAAAGGCTCCCCTGGGGAGTTCACTTGTACCCAAAGCCTTCCTTTGGTGACACTTTTGGATGGTCCAAAGGGGCTTGCAACACTTTTTCTGGGGCCCGGGTTTTCAGTCTTCTCCCATGCCGGCTAGGGATATATTTAGGGTTGCTCGGAATAATCGAACCTGGAGGGTCCAGTTGCATGTGGGGCTGCGTAAAGGCTCCCCTGGGGAGTTCACTTGTACCCAAAGCCTTCCTTTGGGGGAACTTTTGGATGGGCCGAAGGGGCTCGCAACGCATTTCCTAGGGCCTGAATTTTTACTTGTCTCCGATGACGGATAGGGATATGTTTAGGTTTGCTCAGGAACAGCGAACCCGGAGGGTCCAGTTGCATGTGGGGCTGCGTAAAGGCTCCCCTGGGGAGTTCACTTGTATCCAAAGCCTTCCTTTGGGGGCACTTTTGGATGGGAGAAAAGGCCTCGGAACGCATTTCCTGGGGCCTGATTTTTCAGTCGTCATCGATGCCGGCTAGGGCTATGTTTAGGGATGCTCGAAAACAGCGAACCCGGAGGGTCCAGTTGCATGTGGGGCTGCGTAAAGGCTCCCCTGGGGAGTTCACTTGTACCCAAAGCCTTCCTTTGGGGGCACTTTTGGATGGACGAAATGGGCTCGCAACGCATTTCTTGGGGCCTGATTTTTCACTCGTCTCCGATGCCGGCTAGGGCTATGTTTAGGGATGCTCGGAAACATTGAACCCGGAGGGTCCAGTTGCATGTGGGGCTGCGTAAAGGCTCCCCTGGGGAGTTCACTTGTACCCAAAGCCTTCCTTTGGGGGCACTTTTGGATGGACGAAAAGGGCTCGCAACGCATTTCCTGGGGCCTGATTTTTCAGTCGTCATCGATGCCGGCTAGGGCTATGTTTAGGGATGCTCGGAAACAGCGAACCTGAAGGGTCCAGTTGCATGTGGGGCTGCGTAAAGGCTCCCCTGGGGAGTTCACTTGTACCCAAAGCCTTCCTTTGGGGGCACTTTTGGATGGGCGAAAAGGGCTCGTAACGCATTTCCTGGGGCCTGATTTTTCAGTCGTCATCGATGCCGGCTAGGGCTATGTTTAGGGATGCTCGGAAACATCGAACCCGACGGGTTCAGTTGCATGTGGGGCTGCGTAGAGGCTCCCCTGGGGAGTTCACTTGTACCCAAAGCTTTCCTTTGGGGGCACATTTGGATGGGCGAAAAGGCCTCGGAACGCATTTCCTGGGGCCTGATTTTTCACTCGTCTCCGATGACGGCTAGGGCTACGTTTAGGTTTGCTCAGGAACAGCGAACCTGGAGGGTCCAGTTGCATGTGGGGCTGCGTAAAGGCTCCCCTGGGGAGTTCACTTGTACCCAAAGCCTTCCTTTGGGGGCACTTTTGGATGGTCCTAACGGGCTCGCAACGCATTTCCTGGGGCCTGATTTTTCAGTCGTCATCGATGCCGGCTAGTGGTATGTTTAGGGATGCTCGGAAATAGCGAACCCGGAGGGTCCAGTTGCATGTGGGGCTGCGTAAAGGCTCCCCTGGGGAGTTCACTTGTACCCAAAGTCTTCCTTTGGTGACACTTTTGAATGGACGAAAAGGGCTCGCAACGCATTTCCTGGGGCCTGATTTTTCATTCGTCTTCGATGCCGGCTAGGGATATGTTTAGGGATGCTCGGAAACAGCGAACCCAAAGGGTCCAGTTGCATGTGGGGCTGCGTAAAGGCTCCCCTGGGGAGTTCACTTGTACCCAAAGCCTTCCTTTGGGGGCACTTTTGGATGGGCGAAAAGGGCTCGTAACGCATTTCCTGGGGCCTGATTTTTCAGTCGTCTCCGATGACGGCTAGGGCTACCTTTAGGTTTGCTCAGGAACAGCGAACCCGGAGGGTCCAGTTGCATGTGGGGCTGCGTAATGGCTCCCCTGGGGAGTTCACTTGTACCCAAAGCCTTCATTTGGTGACACTTTTGGATGGTCCAAAGGGGCTCGCAACGCGTTTTCTGGGGCTCGGGTTTTCAGTTTTCTCCCATGCCGGCTAGGGATATATTTAGGGTTGCTCGGAAAAATCGAACCCGCAGGGTCCAGTTGCATGTGGGGCTGCGTAAAGGCTCCCCTGGGGAGTTCACTTGTACCCAAAGCCTTCCTTTGGGGGCATGTTTGGATGGTCCAAAGGGGCTCGCAACGCATTTCCTGGGGCCTGATTTTTCACTCGTCTCCGATGACGGCTAGAGCTACGTTAAGGTTTGCTCATGAACAGTGAACCCGGAGGGTCCAGTTGAATGTGGGGCTGCCTAAAGGCTCCCCTGGGGAGTTCTCTTGTACCCAAAGTCTTCCTTTGGTTGCACATTTGGATGGGAGAAAAGGCCTCGGAACGCATTTCCTGGGGCCTGATTTTTCACTTGTCTCCGATGACGGCTAGGGCTATGTTTAGGTTTGCTTAGGAACAGCGAACCTGGAGGGTCCAGTTGCATGTGGGGCTGCGTAAAGGCTCCCCTGGGGAGATCACTTGTACTCAAAGCCTTCCTTTGCGGGCACTTTTGGATGGTCCAAAGGGGCTCGCAACGCATTTCCTGGGGCCTGATTTTTTAGTTGTCATCGATGCCGGCTAGGACTATGTTTAGGGATGCTCGGAAACAGCGAACCCGGAGGGTCCAGTTGCATGTGGGGCTGCGTAAAGGCTCCCCTGGGGAGTTCACTTGTACCCAAAGCCTTCCTTTGGGGGCACTTTTGGATGGACGAAATGGGCTCGCAACGCATTTCTTGGGGCCTGATTTTTCACTCGTCTTCGAAGCCGGGTAGGGCTATGTTTAGGTTTGCTCATGAACAGCGAACCCGGAGGGTCCAGTTGCATGTGGGGCTGCGTAAAGGCTCCCCTGGGGAGTTCACTTGTACCAAAAGCCTTCCTTTGGTGACACTTTTGGATGGTCCAAAGGGGTTTGCAACGCGTTTTCTGTGGCCCGGGTTTTCAGTTTTCTCCCATGCCGGCTAGGGATATATTTAGGGTTGCTCGGAAAAATCGAACGGAAGGGTCCAGTTGCATGTGGGGCTGCGTAAAGGCTCCCCTGGGGAGATCACTTGTACCCAAAGCCTTCCTTTGTGGGTTCTTTTGGATGGTCCAAAGGGGCTTGCAACGCATTTCCTGGGGCCTGATTTTTCACACGTCTTCGAAGCCCGCTAGGGGTATGTTTAGGGATGTTCGGAAACAGCGAACCCGGAGGTTGCAGTTGCATGTGGGGCTGCGTAAAGGCTCCCCTGGGGAGTTCACTTGTACCCAAAGCCTTCCTTTGGGGGCACTTTATGATGGGCGAAAAGGGCTCGGAACGCATTTCCTGGGGCCTGATTTTTCAGTCGTCTCCGATGCCGGCTAGGGCTACGTTTAGGTTTGCTCAGGAACAGCAAACCAGGAGGGTCCAGTTGCATGTGGGGCTGCGTAAAGGCTCCCCTGGGGAGTTCACTTGTATCCAAAGCCTTCCTTTGGGGGCACTTTTGGATGGTCCAAAGGGGCTTGCAACGCGTTTTCTGGGGCCCGGGTTTTCAGTCTTCTCCCATGCCGGCTAGTGATATATTTAGGGTTGCTCGGAAAAATCGAACCCGGAGGGTCCAGTTGCATGTGGGGCTGCGTAAAGGCTCCCCTGGGGAGTTCACTTGTATCCAAAGCCTTCCTTTGGGGGCACTTTTGGATGGGCGAAAAGGCCTCGGAACGCATTTCCTGGGGCCTGATTTTTCACTCGTCTCCGATGCCGGCTAGGGCTACGTTTAGGTTTGCTCAGGAACAGCAAACCAGGAGGGTCCAGTTGCATGTGGGGCTGCGTAAAGGCTCCCCTGGGGAGTTCACTTGTACCCAAAGCCTTCCTTTGGTGACACTTTTGGATGGTCCAAAGGGGCTTGCAACGCGTTTTCTGGGGCCCGGGTTTTCAGTCTTCTCCCATGCCGGCTAGGGATATATTTAGGGTTGCTCGGAAAAATCGAACCCGAAGGGTCCAGTTGCATGTGTGGCTGCGTAAAGGCTCCCCTGGGGAGATCACTTGTACCCAAAGCCTTCCTTTGTGGGTTCTTTTGGATGGTCCAAAGGGGCTCGCAACGCATTTCCTGGGGCCTGATTTTTCACTTGTCTTCGATGCCCGCTAGGGGTATGTTTAGGGATGTTCGGAAACAGCGAACCCGGAGGTTGCAGTTGCATGTGGGGCTGTGTAAAGGCTCCCCTGGGGAGTTCACTTGTACCCAAAGCCTTCCTTTGGGGGCACATTTGGATGGTCCGAAGGGGCTCGCAACATAATTCCTAGGGCCTGAATTTTCACTTGACTCCGATGACGGATAGGGCTATGTTTAGGTTTGCTTAGGAACAGGGAACCCGGAGGGTCCAGTTGCATGTGGGGCTGCGTAAAGGCTCCCCTGGGGAGTTCACTTGTATCCAAAGCCTTCCTTTGGGGGCACTTTTGGATGGTCCAAAGGGGCTTGCAACGCGTTTTCTGGGCCCGGGTTTTCAGTCTTCTCCCATGCCGGCTAGTGATATATTTAAGGTTGCTCGGAAAAATCGAACCCGGAGGGTCCAGTTGCATGTGGGGCTGCATAAAGGCTCCCCTGGGGAGTTCACTTGTACCCAAAGCCTTCCTTTGGGGGCACTTTTGGATGGGCGAAAAGGGCTCGCAACGCATTTCCTGGGGCCTGATTTTTCACTCGTCTCCGATGCCGGCTAGGGCTACGTTTAGGTTTGCTCAGGAACAGCAAACCCCGAGGGTCCAGTTGCATGTGGGGCTGCGTAAAGGCTCCCCTGGGGAGTTCACTTGTACCCAAAGCCTTCCTTTGGGTTCACTTTTGGATGGCGAAAAGTGCTCCGAACGCATTTCCTGGGGCCAGATTTTTCATTCGTCTCCGATGACGGCTAGGGCTACGTTTAGGTTTGCTCATGAGCAGTGAACCCGGAGGGTCCAGTTGCATGTGGGGCTGCGTAAAGGCTCCCCTGGGGAGTTCACTTGTACCCAAAGCCTTCCTTTGGTGACACTTTTGGATGGTCCAAAGGGCTTGCAACGCGTTTTCTGGGGCCCGGGTTTTCAGTCTTCTCCCATGCCGGCTAGTGATATATTTAGTATTGCTCGGAAAAATCGAACCCGGAGGGTCCAGTTGCATGTGGGGCTGCATAAATGCTCCCCTGGGGAGTTCACTTGTACCCAAAGCCTTCCTTTGGGGGCACTTTTGGACAGGCGAAAAGGGCTCAGAACGCATTTCCCGGGGCCTGATTTTTCACTCGTCTCCGATGACGGCTAGGGATATTTTTAGGGATGTTCGGAAACAGCGAACCCGGAGAGTCCAGTTGCATGTGGGGCTGCGTAAAGGCTCCCCTGGGGAGTTCACTTGTACCCAAAGCCTTCCTTTGGTGACACTTTTGGATGGTCCAAAGGGGCTTTCAACGCATTTCCTGGGGCCTGATTTTTCACTTGTCTCCGATGACTGCTAGGGCTATGTTTAGGTTTGCTCATGAACAGCGAACCCGGAGGGTCCAGTTGCATGTGGGGCTGCATAAAGGCTCCCCTGGGGAGTTCACTTGTATCCAAAGCCTTCCTTTGGGGGCACTTTTGGATGGGCGAAAGGGGCTCGCAACGCATTTCCTGGGGCCTGATTTTTCAGTCGTCATCGATGCCGGCTAGGGCTATGTTTAGGGATGCTCGGAAAGAGCGAACCCGGAGGGTTCAGTTGCATGTGGGGCTGCGTAAAGGCTCCCCTGGGGAGTTCACTTGTATCCAAAGCCTTCCTATGGGGGCACTTTTGGATGGTCCAAAGGGGCTCGCAACGCATTTCCTGGGGCCTGATTTTTCAGTCGTCTCCTATGACGGCCAGGGTTACGTTTAGGTTTGCTCAGGAACAGCAAACCCGGAGGGTCCAGTTGCATGTGGGGCTGCGTAAAGGCTCCCCTGGGGAGTTCACTTGAATCCAAAGCCTTCCTTTAGTGACACTTTTGGATGAGCGAAAAGGGCTCGCAACGCATTTCCTGGGGCTTGATTTTTCATTCGTCTTCGATGCCGGCTAGGGCTATGTTTAGGGATGCTCGGAAACATCGAACCCGGAGGGTCCAGTTGCATGTGGGGCTGCGTAAAGGCTCCCCTGGGGAGTTCACTTGTATCCAAAGCCTTCCTTTGGGGGCACTTTTGGATGGGAGAAAAGGCCTCGGAACGCATTTCCTGGGGCCTGATTTTTCAGTCGTCATCGATGCCGGCTAGGGCTATGTTTAGGGATGCTCGAAAACAGCGAACCCGGAGGGTCCAGTTGCATGTGGGGCTGCGTAAAGGCTCCCCTGGGGAGTTCACTTGTACCCAAAGCCTTCCTTTGGGGGCACTTTTGGATGGACGAAATGGGCTCGCAACGCATTTCTTGGGGCCTGATTTTTCACTCGTCTCCGATGCCGGTTAGGGCTATGTTTAGGGATGCTCGGAAACATTGAACCCGGAGGGTCCAGTTGCATGTGGGGCTGCGTAAAGGCTCCCCTGGGGAGTTCACTTGTACCCAAAGCCTTCCTTTGGGGGCACTTTTGGATGGACGAAAAGGGCTCGCAACGCATTTCCTGGGGCCTGATTTTTCAGTCGTCTTCGATGCCGGCTAGGGCTATGTTTAGGGATGCTCGGAAACAGCGAACCTGAAGGGTCCAGTTGCATGTGGGGCTGCGTAAAGGCTCCCCTGGGGAGTTCACTTGTACCCAAAGCCTTCCTTTGGGGGCACTTTTGGATGGGCGAAAAGGGCTCGTAACGCATTTCCTGGGGCCTGATTTTTCAGTCGTCATCGATGCCGGCTAGGGCTATGTTTAGGGATGCTCGGAAACATCGAACCCGACGGGTTCAGTTGCATGTGGGGCTGCGTAGAGGCTCCCCTGGGGAGTTCACTTGTACCCAAAGCTTTCCTTTGGGGGCACATTTGGATGGGCGAAAAGGCCTCGGAACACATTTCCTGGGGCCTGATTTTTCACTCGTCTCCGATGACGGCTAGGGCTACGTTTAGGTTTGCTCAGGAACAGCGAACCTGGAGGGTCCAGTTGCATGTGGGGCTGCGTAAAGGCTCCCCTGGGAGTTCTCTTGTACCCAAAGCCTTCCTTTGGGGGCACTTTTGGATGGTCCTAACGGGCTCGCAACGCATTTCCTGGGGCCTGATTTTTCAGTCGTCATCGATGCCGGCTAGTGGTATGTTTAGGGATGCTCGGAAATAGCGAATCCGGAGGGTCCAGTTGCATGTGGGGCTGCGTAAAGGCTCCCCTGGGGAGTTCACTTGTACCCAAAGTCTTCCTTTGGTGACACTTTTGAATGGACGAAAAGGGCTCGCAACGCATTTCCTGGGGCCTGATTTTTCATTCGTCTTCGATGCCGGCTAGGGATATGTTTAGGGATGCTCGGAAACAGCGAACCCGAAGGGTCCAGTTGCATGTGGGGCTGCGTAAAGGCTCCCCTGGGGAGTTCACTTGTACCCAAAGCCTTCCTTTGGGGGCACTTTTGGATGGGCGAAAAGGGCTCGTAACGCATTTCCTGGGGCCTGATTTTTCAGTCGTCTCCGATGACGGCTAGGGCTACCTTTAGGTTTGCTCAGGAACAGCGAACCCGGAGGGTCCAGTTGCATGTGGGGCTGCGTAAAGGCTCCCCTGGGGAGTTCACTTGTACCCAAAGCCTTCATTTGGTGACACTTTTGGATGGTCCAAAGGGGCTCGCAACGCGTTTTCTGGGGCTCGGGTTTTCAGTTTTCTCTTATGCCGGCTAGGGATATATTTAGGGTTGCTCGGAAAAATCGAACCCGCAGGGTCCAGTTGCATGTGGGGCTGCGTAAAGGCTCCCCTGGGGAGTTCTCTTGTACCCAAAGCCTTCCTTTGGGGGCATGTTTGGATGGTCCAAAGGGGCTCGCAACGCATTTCCTGGGGCCTGATTTTTCACTCGTCTCCGATGACGGCTAGAGCTACGTTTAGGTTTGCTCATGAACAGTGAACCCGGAGGGTCCAGTTGAATGTGGGGCTGCCTAAAGGCTCCCCTGGGGAGTTCTCTTGTACCCAAAGTCTTCCTTTGGGGGCACATTTGGATGGGAGAAAAGGCCTCGGAACGCATTTCCTGGGGCCTGATTTTTCACTTGTCTCCGATGACGGCTAGGGCTACCTTTAGGTTTGCTTAGGAACAGCGAACCTGGAGGGTCCAGTTGCATGTGGGGCTGCGTAAAGGCTCCCCTGGGGAGATCACTTGTACTCAAAGCCTTCCTTTGCGGGCACTTTTGGATGGTCCAAAGGGGCTCGCAACGCATTTCCTGGGGCCTGATTTTTCAGTTGTCATCGATGCCGGCTAGGGCTATGTTTAGGGATGCTCGGAAACAGCGAACCCGGAGGGTCCAGTTGCATGTGGGGCTGCGTAAAGGCTCCCCTGGGGAGTTCACTTGTACCCAAAGCCTTCCTTTGGGGGCACTTTTGGATGGACGAAATGGGCTCGCAACGCATTTCTTGGGGCCTGATTTTTCACTCGTCTTCGAAGCCGGGTAGGGCTATGTTTAGGTTTGCTCAGGAACAGCGAACCCGGAGGGTCCAGTTGCATGTGGGGCTGCGTAAAGGCTCCCCTGGGGAGTTCACTTGTACCCAAAGCCTTCCTTTGGTGACACTTTTGGATGGTCCAAAGGGGTTTGCAACGCGTTTTCTGTGGCCCGGGTTTTCAGTTTTCTCCCATGCCGGCTAGGGATATATTTTGGGTTGCTCGGAAAAATCGAACCCGAAGGGTCCAGTTGCATGTGGGGCTGCGTAAAGGCTCCCCTGGGGAGATCACTTGTACCCAAAGCCTTCCTTTGTGGGTTCTTTTGGATGGTCCAAAGGGGCTTGCAACGCATTTCCTGGGGCCTGATTTTTCACACGTCTTCGATGCCCGCTAGGGCTATGTTTAGGGATGTTCGGAAACAGCGAACCCGGAGGTTGCAGTTGCATGTGGGGCTGTGTAAAGGCTCCCCTGGGGAGTTCACTTGTACCCAAAGCCTTCCTTTGGGAACACTTTATGATGGGCGAAAAGGGCTCGTAACGCATTTCCTGGGGCCTGATTTTTCACTCGTCTCCGATGACGGCTAGGGCTACGTTTAGGTTTGCTCAGGAACAGCAAACCCGAAGGGTCCAGTTGCATGTGGGGCTGCGTAAAGGCTCCCCTGGGGAGTTCACTTGTACCCAAAGCCTTCCTTTGGGGGCACTTTTGGATGGGCGAAAAGGGCTCGTAACGCATTTCCTGGGGCCTGATTTTTCAGTCGTCTCCGATGACGGCTAGGGCTACCTTTAGGTTTGCTCAGGAACAGCGAACCCGGAGGGTCCAGTTGCATGTGGGGCTGCGTAAAGGCTCCCCTGGGGAGTTCACTTGTACCCAAAGCCTTCCTTTGGGGGCACTTTTGGATGGTCCAAAGGGGCTCGCAACGCGTTTTCTGGGGCTCGGGTTTTCAGTTTTCTCCGATGCCGGCTAGGGATATATTTAGGGTTGCTCGGAAAAATCGAACCCGGAGGGTCCAGTTGCATGTGGGGCTGCGTAAAGGCTCCCCTGGGGAGTTCACTTGTACCCAAAGCCTTCCTTTGGGGGCATGTTTGGATGGTCCAAAGGGGCTCGCAACGCATTTCCTGGGGCCTGATTTTTCACTCGTCTCCGATGACAGCTAGAGCTACGTTTAGGTTTGCTCATGAACAGTGAACCCGGAGGGTCCAGTTGAATGTGGGGCTGCCTAAAGGCTCCCCTGGGGAGTTCTCTTGTACCCAAAGTCTTCCTTTGGGGGCACATCTGGATGGGAGAAAAGGCCTCGGAACGCATTTCCTGGGGCCTGATTTTTCACTCGTCTCCGATGACGGCTAGGGCTACGTTTAGGTTTGCTCAGGAACAGCGAACCCGGAGGGTCCAGTTGCATGTGGGGCTGCGTAAAGGCTCCCCTGGGGAGATCACTTGTACTCAAAGCCTTCCTTTGCGGGCACTTTTGGATGGTCCAAAGGGGCTCGCAACGCATTTCCTGGGGCCTGATTTTTCAGTCGTCATCGATGCCGGCTAGGGCTATGTTTAGGGATGCTCGGAAACAGCGAACCCGGAGGGTCCAGTTGCATGTGGGGCTGCGTAAAGGCTCCCCTGGGGAGTTCACTTGTACCCAAAGCCTTCCTTTGGGGGCACTTTTGGATGGACGAAATGGGCTCGCAACGCATTTCTTGGGGCCTGATTTTTCACTCGTCTTCGAAGCCGGGTAGGGCTATGTTTAGGTTTGCTCAGGAACAGCGAACCCGGAGGGTCCAGTTGCATGTGGGGCTGCGTAAAGGCTCCCCTGGGGAGTTCACTTGTACCCAAAGCCTTCCTTTGGTGACACTTTTGGATGGTCCAAAGGGGTTTGAAACGCGTTTTCTGTGGCCCGGGTTTTCAGTTTTCTCCCATGCCGGCTAGGGATATATTTAGGGTTGCTCGGAAAAATCGAACGGAAGGGTCCAGTTGCATGTGGGGCTGCGTAAAGGCTCCCCTGGGGAGATCACTTGTACCCAAAGCCTTCCTTTGTGGGTTCTTTTGGATGGTCCAAAGGGGCTTGCAACGCATTTCCTGGGGCCTGATTTTTCACACGTCTTCGAAGCCCGCTAGGGCTATGTTTAAGGATATTCGGAAACAGCGAACCCGGAGGTTGCAGTTGCATGTGGGGCTGCGTAAAGGCTCCCCTGGGGAGTTCTCTTGTACCCAAAGCCTTCCTTTGGGGGCATGTTTGGATGGTCCAAAGGGGCTCGCAACGCATTTCCTGGGGCCTGATTTTTCACTCGTCTCCGATGACGGCTAGGGCTACGTTTAGGTTTGTTCAGGAACAGCGAACCCGGAGGGTCCAGTTGCATGTGGGGCTGTGTAAAGGCTCCCCTGGGGAGTTCTCTTGTACCCAAAGCCTTCCTTTGGGGGCATGTTTGGATGGTCCAAAGGGGCTTGCAACGCGTTTTCTCGGGCTAGGGTTTTCAGTCTTCTCCCATGCCGGCTAGGGATATATTTAGGGTTGCTCGGAAAAATCGAACCTGAAGGGTCCAGTTGCATGTGGGGCTGCGTAAAGGCTCCCCTGGGGAGTTCTCTTGTACCCAAAGCCTTCCTTTGGGGGCACTTTTGGATCGGCGAAAAGGGCTCGCAACGCATTTCCTGGGGCTTGATTTTTCAGTCGTCTTCGATGCCGTCTAGGGGTATGTTTAGGGATGCTCGGAAACAGCGAACCCGGAGGGTCCAGTTGCATGTGGGGCTGCGTAAAGGCTCCCCTGGGGAGTTCACTTGTACCCAAAGCCTTCCTTTGGGGGCACTTTTGGATGGGCAAAAAGGCCTCGGAACGCATTTCCTGGGGCCTGATTTTTCACTCGTCTCCGATGACGGCTAGGGCTACGTTTAGGTTTGCTCAGGAACAGCAAACCAGGAGGGTCCAGTTGCATGTGGGGCTGCGTAAAGGCTCCCCTGGGGAGTTCACTTCTACCCAAAGCCTTCCTTTGGGGGCACTTTTGGATCGGCGAAAAGGGCTCGCAACGCATTTCCTGGGGCCTGATTTTTCATTCGTCTCCGATGACGGCTAGGGCTACGTTTAGGTTTGCTCATGAGCAGTGAACCCGGAGGGTCCAGTTGCATGTGGGGCTGCGTAAAGGCTCCCCTGGGGAGTTCACTTGTACCCAAAGCCTTCCTTTGGGGCACTTTTGGATGGGCAAAAAGGGCTCGCAACGCATTTCCTGGGGCTTGATTTTTCAGTCGTCTCCGATGCCGGCTAGGGCTACGTTTAGGTTTGCTCATGAACAGCGAACCCGGAGGGTCCAGTTGCATGTGGGGCTGCGTAAAGGCTCCCCTGGGGAGTTCACTTGTACCCAAAGCCTTTCTTTGGGGGCACTTTTGGACGGGCGAAAAGGGCTCAGAACGCATTTCCTGTGGCCTGATTTTTCACTCGTCTCCGATGACGGCTAGGGTTATTTTTAGGGATGTTCGGAAACAGCGAACCAGGAGAGTCCAGTTGCATGTGGGGCTGCGTAAAGGCTCCCCTGGGGAGTTCACTTGTACCCAAAGCCTTCCTTTGGTGACACTTTTGGATGGTCCAAAGCGGCTTTCAACGCATTTCCTGGGGCCTGATTTTTCACTTGTCTCCGATGACTGCTAGGGCTATGTTTAGGTTTGCTCATGAACAGCGAACCCGGAGGGTCCAGTTGCATGTGGGGCTGCGTAAAGGCTCCCCTGGGAATTCAGTTGTGCCCAAAGCCTTCCTTTGGGGGCACTTTTGGATGGGAGAAAAGGCCTCGGAACGCATTTCCTGGGGCCTGATTTTTCACTCGTCTCCGAAGACGGCTAGGGTGACGTTTAGGTTTGCTCAGGAACAGCGAACCCGGAGGGTCCAGTTGCATGTGGGGCTGCGTAAAGGCTCCCCTGGGGAGATCACTTGTACCCAAAGCCTTCCTTTGCGGGCACTTTTGGATGGTCCCAAGGGGCTCGCAAAGCATTTCCTGGGGCCTGATTTTTCACTCGTTTCCGATGACGTCTAGGGTTACGTTTAGGTTTGCTCATGAACAGCAAACCCGGAGGGTCCAGTTTCATGTGGGGCTGCGTAAAGGCTCCCCTGGGGAGTTCTCTTGTACCCAAAGTCTTCCTTTGGTGACACTTTTGGATGGTCCAAAGGGGCTTGCAACGCGTTTTCTGGGGCCCAGGTTTTCAGTCTTCTCCCATGCCGGCTAGGGATATATTTAGGATTGCTCAAAAAAATCAAACCCGGATGGTCCAGTTGCATGTGGGTCTGCGTAAAGGCTCCCCTGGGGAGTTCACTTGTGTCCAAAGCCTTCCTTTGGGGGCACTTTTGGATGGTCCAAAGGGGCTCGCAACGCATTTCCTGGGGCCTGATTTTTCAGTCGTCATCGATGCCGGCTAGGGCTATGTTTAGGAATGCTCGGAAACAGCGAACCCGAATGGTCCAGTTGCATGTGGGGCTGCGTAAAGGCTCCCCTGGGGAGTTCTCTTGTACCCAAAGCCTTCCTTTGGGGGCACTTTTGGATGGGCAAAAAGGGCTCGCAACGCATTTCCTGGGGCCTGATTTTTCACTCGTCTCCGATGACGGCAAGGGCTACGTTTATGTTTGCTCAGGAACAGCGAACCCGGAGGGTCCAGTTGCATGTGGGACTGCGTAAAGGCTCCCCTGGGGAGTTCACTTGTACCCAATTTCTTCCTTTGGGGCCACTTTAGGATGGGCGAAAAGGCCTCGGAACGCATTTCCTGGGGCCTGATTTTTCAGTCGTCATCGATGCCGGCTAGGGCTATGTTTAGGGATGCTCGGAAACAGCGAACCCGGAGGGTCCAGTTGCATGTGGGGCTGCGTAAAGGCTCCCCTGGGGAGTTCACTTGTACCCAAAGCCTTCCTTTGGTGACACTTTTGGATGGTCCAAAGGGCTTGCAACGCGTTTTCTGTGGCCCGGGTTTTCCGTCTTCTCCCATGCCGGCTAGGGATATATTTAGGGTTGCTCGGAAAAATCGAACCCGAAGGGTCCAGTTGCATGTGGGGCTGCGTAAAGGCTCCCCTGGGGAGTTCTCTTGTACCCAAAGTCTTCCTTTGGGGGCACTTTTGGATGGGCGAAAAGGGCTCGCAACGCATTTCCTGGGGCCTGATTTTTCACTCGTCTCCGAAGACGGCTAGGGCTACGTTTAGGTTTGCTCAGGAACAGCAAACCCGGAGGTTCCAGTTGCTTGTGGGGCTGCGTAAAGGCTCCCCTGGGGAGATCACTTGTACCCAAAGCCTTCCTTTGCGGGTTCTTTTGGATGGTCCAAAGGGGCTTGCAACGCATTTCCTGGGGCCTGATTTTTCAGTCGTCTTCGATGCCGGCTAGGGCCATGTTTAAGGATATTCGGAAACAGCGAACCCGGAGGTTGCAGTTGCATGTGGGGCTGTGTAAAGGCTCCCCTGGGGAGTTCACTTGTACCCAAAGCCTTCCTTTGGGGGCATGTTTGGATGGTCCAAAGGGGCTCGCAACGCATTTCCTGGGGCCTGATTTTTCACTCGTCTCCGATGCCGGCTAGGGCTACGTTTAGGTTTGCTCAGGAACAGCGAACCCGGAGGGTCCAGTTGCATGTGGGGCTGCGTAAAGGCTCCCCTGGGGAGTTCTCTTGTACCCAAAGCCTTCCTCTGGGGGTACTTTTGGATGGGCGAAAAGGGCTCGCAACGCATTTCCTGGGGCCATATTTTTCAGTCGTCTTCTTTGCCGCCTTGGGCTATGTTTAGGGATGCTCGGAAACAGCGAACCCAGAGGGTCCAGTTGCATGTGGGGCTGCGTAAAGGCTCCCCTGGGGAGATCACTTGTACCCAAAGCCTTCCTTTGCGGGCACTTTTGGATGGTCCAAAGGGGCTGGCAACGCATTTCCTGGGGCCTGATTTTTCAGTCGTCTCCGATGCCGGCTAGGGCTACGTTTAGGTTTGCTCATGAACAGCGAACCCGGAGGGTCCAGTTGCATGTGGGGCTGTGTAAAGGCTCCCATGGGGAGTTCTCTTGTACCCAAAGCCTTCCTTTGGTGACACTTTTGGATGGTCCAAAGGGGCTTGCAACACGTTATCTGGGGCTCGGGTTTTCAGTCTTCTCCCATGCCGGCTAGGGATATATTTAGGGTTGCTCGGAAAAATCGAACCTGAAGGGTCCAGTTGCATGTGGGGCTGCGTAAAGGCTCCCCTGGGGAGTTCACTTGTATCCAAAGCCTTCCTTTGGTGACACTTTTGGATGGTCCAAAGGGGCTTGCAACGCGTTTTCTGGGGCCCGGGTTTTCAGTCTTCTCCCATGCCGGCTAGTGATATATTTAGTATTGCTCGGAAAAATCGAACCCGGAGGGTCCAGTTGCATGTGGGGCTGCATAAAGGCTCCCCTGGGGAGTTCACTTGTACCCAAAGCCTTCCTTTGGGGGCACTTTTGGACGGGCGAAAAGGGCTCAGAACGCATTTCCTGGGGCCTGATTTTTCACTCGTCTCCGATGACGTCTAGGGCTATTTTTAGGGATGTTCGGAAACAGCGAACCCGGAGAGTCCAGTTGCATGTGGGGCTGCGTAAAGGCTCCCCTGGGGAGTTCACTTGTACCCAAAGCCTTCCTTTGGTGACACTTTTGGATGGTCCAAAGGGGCATTCAACGCATTTCCTGGGGCCTGATTTTTCACTTGTCTCCGATGACTGCTAGGGCTATGTTTAGGTTTGCTCATGAACAGCTAACCCGGAGGGTCCAGTTGCATGTGGGGCTGCGTAAAGGCTCCCCTGGGAATTCAGTTGTGCCCAAAGCCTTCCTTTGGGGGCACTTTTGGATGGGAGAAAAGGCCTCGGAACGCATTTCCTGGGGCCTGATTTTTCACTCGTCTCCGAAGACGGCTAGGGTGACGTTTAGGTTTGCTCAGGAACAGCGAACCCGGAGGGTCCAGTTGCATGTGGGGCTGCGTAAAGGCTCCCCTGGGGAGATCACTTGTACCCAAAGCCTTCCTTTGCGGGCACTTTTGGATGGTCCAAAGGGGCTCGCAAAGCATTTCCTGGGGCCTGATTTTTCACTCGTTTCCGATGACGTCTAGGGTTACGTTTAGGTTTGCTCATGAACAGCAAACCCGGAGGGTCCAGTTTCATGTGGGGCTGCCTAAAGGCTCCCCTGGGGAGTTCTCTTGTACCCAAAGTCTTCCTTTGGTGACACTTTTGGATGGTCCAAAGGGGCTTGCAACGCGTTTTCTGGGGCCCAGGTTTTCAGTCTTCTCCCATGCCGGCTAGGGATATATTTAGGATTGCTCAAAAAAATCAAACCCGGATGGTCCAGTTGCATGTGGGGCTGCGTAAAGGCTCCCCTGGGGAGTTCACTTGTATCTAAAGCCTTCCTTTGGGGGCACTTTTGGATGGTCCAAAGGGGCTCGCAACGCATTTCCTGGGGCCTGATTTTTCAGTCGTCATCGATGCCGGCTAGGGCTATGTTTAAGAATGCTCGGAAACAGCGAACCCGAATGGTACAGTTGCATGTGGGGCTGCGTAAAGGCTCCCCTGGGGAGTTCACTTGTACCCAAAGCCTTTCTTTGGGGGCACTTTTGGATGGGCGAAAAGGGCTCGCAACGCATTTCCTGGGGCCTGATTTTTCACTCGTCTCCGATGACGGCTAGGGCTACGTTTATGTGTGCTCGGAAACAGCGAACCCGGAGGGTCCAGTTGCATGTGGGACTGCGTAAAGGCTCCCCTGGGGAGTTCACTTGTACCCAATTTCTTCCTTTGGGGCCACTTTTGGATGGGCGAAAAGGCCTCGGAACGCATTTCCTGGGGCCTGATTTTTCAGTCGTCATCGATGCCGGCTAGGGCTACGTTTAGGGATGCTCGGAAACAGCGAACCCAGAGGGTCCAGTTGCATGTGGGGCTGCGTAAAGGCTCCCCTGGGGAGATCACTTGTACTCAAAGCCTTCCTTTGCGGGCACTTTTGGATGGTCCAAAGGGGCTGGCAACGCATTTCCTGGGGCCCGATTTTTCAGTCGTCTCCGATGCCGGCTAGGGCTACGTTTAGGTTTGCTCATGAACAGCGAACCCAGAGGGTCCAGTTGCATGTGGGGCTGTGTAAAGGCTCCCATGGGGAGTTCTCTTGTACCCAAAGCCTTCCTTTGGTGACACTTTTGGATGGTCCAAAGGGGCTTGCAACACGTTTTCTGGGGCTCGGGTTTTCAGTCTTCTCCCATGCCGGCTAGGGATATATTTAGGGTTGCTCGGAAAAATCGAACCTGAAGGGTCCAGTTGCATGTGGGGCTGCGTAAAGGCTCCCCTGGGGAGTTCTCTTGTACCCAAAGCCTTCCTTTGGGGGCACTTTTGGATGGGCGAAAAGGGCTCGCAACGCATTTCCTGGGGCTTGATTTTTCAGTCGTCTTCGATGCCGGCTAGGGATATGTTTAGGGATGCTCGGAAACAGCGAACCAGGAGGGTCCAGTTGCATGTGGGGCTGCGTAAAGGCTCCCCTGGGGAGTTCACTTGTACCCAAAGCCTTCCTTTGGGGGCACTTTTGGATGAGCGAAAAGGCCTCGGAACGCATTTCCTGGGGCCTGATTTTTCACATGTCTCCGATGACGGATAGGGCTATGTTTAGGTTTGCTCATGAACAGTGAACCCGGAGGGTCCAGTTGCATGTGGGGCTGCGTAAAGGCTCCCCTGGGGAGTTCACTTATACCCAAAGCCTTCCTTTGGGGGCACTTTTGGATGGGCGAAAAGGCCTCGGAACGCATTTCCTGGGGCCTGATTTTTCACATGTCTCCGATGACGGATAGGGCTATGTTTAGGTTTGCTCATGAACAGTGAACCCGGAGGGTCCAGTTGCATGTGGGGCTGCGTAAAGGCTCCCCTGGGGAGTTCACTTGTACCCAAAGCCTTCCTTTGGGGGCACTTTTGGATGGGCGAAAAGGCCTCGGAACGCATTTCCTGGGGCCTGATTTTTCATTCGTCTCCGATGACGGCTAGGGCTATTTTTAGGGATGCTCGGAAACAGCGAACCCGGAGAGTCCAGTTGCATGTGGGGCTGCGTAAAGGCTCCCCTGGGGAGATCACTTGTACCCAAAGCCTTCCTTTGCGGGCACTTTTGGATGGTCCAAAGGGGCTCGCAAAGCATTTCCTGGGGCCTGATTTTTCACTCGTCTCCGATGACGTCTAGGGTTACGTTTAGGTTTGCTCATGAACAGCAAACCCGGAGGGTCCAGTTGCATGTGGGGCTGCATAAAGGCTCCCCTGGGGAGTTCACTTGTACCCAAAGCCTTCCTTTGCGGGCACTTTTGGATGGGCGAAAAGGCCTCGGAACGCATTTCCTGGGGCTTGATTTTTCAGTCGTCTCCGATGCCGGCTAGGGCTACATTTAGGTTTGCTCAGGACAGCAAACCAGGAGGGTCCAGTTGCATGTGGGGCTGCGTAAAGGCTCCCCTGGGGAGTTCACTTGTACCCAAAGCCTTCTTTTGGTGACACTTTTGGATGGTCCAAAGGGGCTTGCAACGCGTTTTCTGGGGCCCGTGTTTTCAGTCTTCTCCCATGCCGGCTAGTGATATATTTAGGGTTGCTCGGAATAATCGAACCTGGAGGGTCCAGTTGCATGTGGGGCTGCGTAAAGGCTCCCCTGGGGAGTTCACTTGTACCCAAAGCCTTCCTTTGGGGGCACTTTTGGATGGTCCAAAGGGGCTTGCAACGCATTTCCTGGGGCCTGATTTTTCACTCGTCTCCGATGACGGCTAGAGCTACGTTTAGGTTTGCTCAGGAACAGCGAACCCGGAGGGTCCAGTTGCATGTGGGGCTGCGTAAAGGCTCCCCTGGGGAGTTCACTTGTACACAAAGCCTTCCTTTGCGGGCACTTTTGGACGGGCGAAAAGGGCTCGCAACGCATTTCCTGGGGCCTGATTTTTCAGTCGTCATCGATGCTGGCTAGGGCTATGTTTAGGGATGCTCGGAAACAGCGAACCCGGAGGGTCAAGTTGCATGTGGGGCTGCGTAAAGGCTCCACTGGGGAGTTCACTTGTACCCAAAGCCTTCCTTTGGGGGCACTTTTGGATGGGCGAAAAGGCCTCGGAACGCATTTCCTGGGGCCTGATTTTTCACTCGTCTCCGATGCCGGCTAGGGCTACGTTTAGGTTTGCTCAGGAGAGGAAACCAGGAGGGTCCAGTTGCATGTGGGGCTGCGTAAAGGCTCCCCTGGGGAGTTCATTTGTACCCAAAGCCTTCCTTTGGTGACACTTTTGGGTGGTCCAAAGGGGCTTGCAACGCGTTTTCTGGGGCCCGGGTTTTCAGTCTTCTCCCATGCCGGCTAGTGATATATTTAGGGTTGCTCGGAATAATCGAACCCGGAGGGTCCAGTTGCATGTAGGGCTGCGTAAAGGCTCCCCTGGGGAGTTCACTTGTACACAAAGCCTTCATTTGCGGGCACTTTTGGACGGGCGAAAAGGGCTCGCAACGCATTTACTGGGGCCTGATTTTTCAGTCGTCATCGATGCCGGCTAGGGCTATGTTTAGGGATGCTCAGAAACAGTGAACCCGGAGGGTCAAGTTGCATGTGGGGCTGCGTAAAGGCTCCCCTGGGGAGTTCACTTGTACCCAAAGCCTTCCTTTGGTGACACTTTTGGATGGTCCAAAGGGGCTTGCAAGGCGTTTTCTGGGGCCCGGGTTTTCCGTCTTCTCCCATGCCGGCTAGGGATATATTTAGGGTTGCTCGGAAAAATCGAACCCGAAGGGTCCAGTTGCATGTGGGGCTGCGTAAAGGCTCCCCTGGGGAGTTCTCTTGTACCCAAAGTCTTCCTTTGGGGGCACTTTTGGACGGGCGAAAAGGGCTCGCAACGCATTTCCTGGGGCCTGATTTTTCACTCTTCTCCGATGACGGCTAGGGCTACCTTTAGGTTTCCTCAGGAACAGCAAACCCGGAGGGTCCAGTTGCATGTGGGGCTGCGTAAAGGCTCCACTGGGGAGATCACTTGTACCCAAAGCCTTCCTTTGGGGGCACATTTGTATGGGCGAAAAGGCCTCGGAACGCATTTCCTGGGGCCTGATTTTTCACTCGTCTCCAATGACGGCTAGGGCTACGTTTAGGTTTGCTCAGGAACAGCGAACCCGGAGGGTCCAGTTGCATGTGGGGCTGCGTAAAGGCTCCCCTGGGGAGTTCTCTTGTACCCAAAGCCTTCCTTTGGTGACACTTTTGGATGGTCCAAAGGGGCTTGCAACGCGTTTTCTGGGGCTCGAGTTTTCAGTCTTCTCCCATGCCGGCTAGGGATATATTTAGGGTTGCTCGGGAAAATCGAACCTGAAGGGTCCAGTTGCATGTGGGGCTGCGTAAAGGCTCCCCTGGGGAGTTCTCTTGTACCCAAAGCCTTCCTTTGGGGGCACTTTTGGGTGGGCGAAAAGGGCTCGCAAAGCATTTCCTGGGGCTTGATTTTTCAGTCGTCTTCGATGCCGGCTAGGGGTATGTTTAGGGATGCTCGGAAACAGCGAACCCGGAGGGTCCAGTTGCATGTGGGGCTGCGTAAAGGCTCCCCTGGGGAGTTCAGTTGTACCCAAAGCCTTCCTTTGGGGGCACTTTTGGATGGGCGAAAAGGCCTCGGAACGCATTTCCTGGGGCCTGATTTTTCACTCGTCTCTGATGACGGCTAGGGCTACGTTTAGGTTTGCTCAGGAACAGCAAACCAGGAGGGTCCAGTTGCATGTGGGGCTGCGTAAAGGCTCCCCTGGGGAGTTCACTTGTACCCAAAGCCTTCCTTTGGGGGCACTTTTGGATGGGCGAAAAGGGCTCGTAACGCATTTCCTGGGGCCTGATTTTTCAGTCATCATCGATGCCGGCTAGGGCTATGTTTAGGGATGCTCGGAAACAGCGAACCCGAAGGGTCCAGTTGCATGTGGGGCTGCGTAAAGGCTCCCCTGGGGAGTTCACTTGTACCCAAAGCCTTCCTTTGGGGGCACATTTGGATGGGCGAAAAGGGCTCATAACGCATTTCCTGGGGCCTGATTTTTCACTCGTCTCCGATGACGGCTAGGGCTACGTTTAGGTTTGCTCAGGAACAGCAAACCAGGAGGGTCCAGTTGCATGTGGGGCTGCGTAAAGGCTCCCCTGGGGAGTTCTCTTGTACCCAAAGCCTTCCTTTGGGGGCACTTTTGGATGGGCGAAAAGGGCTCGCAACGCATTTCCTGGGGCTTGATTTTTCAGTCGTCTTCGATGCCGGCTAGGGGTATGTTTAGGGATGCTAAGGAACAGCAAACCCGGAGGGTCCAGCTGCATGTGGGGCTGCGTAAAGGCTCCCCTGGGGAGATCACTTGTACCCAAAGCCTTCCTTTGCGGGTTCTTTTGGATGGTCCAAAGGGGCTTGCAACGCATTTCCTGGGGCCTGATTTTTCAGTCGTCTTCGATGCCGGCTAGGGATATGTTTAGGGATGTTCGGAAACAGCGAACCCGGAGGTTGCAGTTGCATGTGGGGCTGTGTAAAGGCTCCCCTGGGGAGTTCACTTGTACCCAAAGCCTTCCTTTGGGGGCACTTTTGGATGGTCCGAAGGAGCTCGCAACGCATTTCCTAGGGCCTGAATTTTCACTTGTCTCCGATGACGGATAGGGCTATGTTTAGGTTTGCTTAGAAACAGCGAACCCGGAGGGTCCAGTTGCATGTGGGGCTGCGTAAAGGCTCCCCTGGGGAGATCACTTGTACCCAAAGCCTTCCTTTGGGGGCACTTTTGTATGGTCCAAAGGGGCTCGCAACGCATTTCCTGGGGCCTGATTTTTCACTCGTCTCCGATGACGGCTAGAGCTACGTTTAGGTTTGCTCAGGAACAGCGAACCCGGAGGGTCCAGTTGCATGTGGGGCTGCGTAAAGGCTCCCCTGGGGAGTTCACTTGTACCCAAAGCCTTCCTATGGGGGCACGTTTGGATGGTCCAAAGGGGCTCGCAACGCATTTCCTGGGGCCTGATTTTTCACTCGTCTCCGATGACGGCTAGGGCTACGTTTAGGTTTGCTCAGGAACAGCGAACCCGGAGGGTCCAGTTGCATGTGGGGCTGTGTAAAGGCTCCCCTGGGGAGTTCTCTTGTACCCAAAGCCTTCCTTTGGTGACACTTTTGGATGGTCCAAAGGGGCTTGCAACGCGTTTTCTGGGGCTCGAGTTTTCAGTCTTCTCCCATGCCGGCTAGGGATATATTTAGGGTTGCTCGGGAAAATCGAACCTGAAGGGTCCAGTTGCATGTGGGGCTGCGTAAAGGCTCCCCTGGGGAGTTCTCTTGTACCCAAAGCCTTCCTTTGGGGGCACTTTTGGGTGGGCGAAAAGGGCTCGCAAAGCATTTCCTGGGGCTTGATTTTTCAGTCGTCTTCGATGCCGGCTAGGGATATGTTTAGGGATGCTCGGAAACAGCGAACCCGGAGGGTCCAGTTGCATGTGGGGCTGCGTAAAGGCTCCCCTGGGGAGTTCAGTTGTACGCAAAGCCTTCCTTTGGGGGCACTTTTGGATGGGCGAAAAGGCCTCGGAACGCATTTCCTGGGGCCTGATTTTTCATTCGTCTCTGATGACGGCTAGGGCTACGTTTAGGTTTGCTCAGGAACAGCAAACCAGGAGGGTCCAGTTGCATGTGGGGCTGCGTAAAGGCTCCCCTGGGGAGTTCACTTGTACACAAAGCCTTCCTTTGGGGGCACATTTGGATGGACGAAAAGGGCTCGTAACGCATTTCCTGGGGCCTGATTTTTCAGTCGTCATCGATGCCGGCTAGGGCTATGTTTAGGGATGCTCGGAAACAGCGAACCCGAAGGGTCCAGTTGCATGTGGGGCTGCGTAAAGGCTCCCCTGGGGAGTTCACTTGTACCCAAAGCCTTTCTTTGGGGGCACTTTTGGATGGGCGAAAAGGGCTCGCAACGCATTTCCTGGGGCCTGATTTTTCACTCGTCTCCGAAGACGGCTAGGGCTATGTTTAGGGATGCTCGGAAACAGCGAACCCGGAGGGTCCAGTTGCATGTGGGGCTGCGTAAAGGCTCCCCTGGGGAGTTCACTTGTACCCAAAGCCTTCCTTTGGGGGCACTTTTGAGATGGGCTAATAGGCCTCGGAACGCATTTCTGGGGGCCTGATTTTTCACTCATCTCCGATGACGGCTAGGGCTACGTTTAGGTTTGCTTAGGAACAGCAAACCCCGAGGGTCCAGTTGCATGTGGGGCTGCGTAAAGGCTCCCCTAAGGAGTTCACTTGTACCCAAAGCCTTCCTTTGGGGGCACGTTTGGATGGTCCAAAAAGGCTCGCAACGCATTTCCTGGGGCCTGATTTTTCAGTCGTCTCTGAAGACGGCTAGGGCTACATTTAGGTTTGCTCATGAACAGCGAACCCGGAGGGTCCAGTTGCATGTGGGGCTGTGTAAAGGCTCCCCTGGGGAGTTCTCTTGTACCCAAAGCCTTCCTTTGGTGACACTTTTGGATGGTCCAAAGGGGCTTGCAACGCGTTTTCTGGGGCTCGGGTTTTCAGTCTTTACCCATGCCGGCTAGGGATATATTTAGGGTTGCTCGGAAAAATCGAACCTGAAGGGTCCAGTTGCATGTGGGTCTGCGTAAAGGCTCCCCTGGGGAGTTCACTTGTACCCAAAGCCTTCCTTTGGGGGCACATTTGGATGGGCGAAAAGGGCTCGCAACGCATTTCCTGGGGCTTGATTTTTCAGTCGTCTTCGATGCCGGCTAGGGGTATGTTTAGGGATGCTCGGAAACAGCGAACCCGGAGGGTCCAGTTGCATGTGGGGCTGCGTAAAGGCTCCCCTGGGGAGTTCACTTGTACCCAAAGCCTTCCTTTGGGGGCACTTTTGGATGGGCGAAAAGGCCTCGGAACGCATTTCTGGGGGCCTGATTTTTCACTCATCTCCGATGACGGCTAGGGCTACGTTTAGGTTTGCTTAGGAACAGCAAACCCCGAGGGTCCAGTTGCATGTGGGGCTGCGTAAAGGCTCCCCTAAGGAGTTCACTTGTACCCAAAGCCTTCCTTTGGGGGCACGTTTGGATGGTCCAAAAAGGCTCGCAACGCATTTCCTGGGGCCTGATTTTTCAGTCGTCTCTGAAGACGGCTAGGGCTACATTTAGGTTTGCTCATGAACAGCGAACCCGGAGGGTCCAGTTGCATGTGGGGCTGTGTAAAGGCTCCCCTGGGGAGTTCTCTTGTACCCAAAGCCTTCCTTTGGTGACACTTTTGGATGGTCCAAAGGGGCTTGCAACGCGTTTTCTGGGGCTCGGGTTTTCAGTCTTTACCCATGCCGGCTAGGGATATATTTAGGGTTGCTCGGAAAAATCGAACCTGAAGGGTCCAGTTGCATGTGGGTCTGCGTAAAGGCTCCCCTGGGGAGTTCTCTTGTACCCAAAGCCTTCCTTTGGGGGCACATTTGGATGGGCGAAAAGGGCTCGCAACGCATTTCCTGGGGCTTGATTTTTCAGTCGTCTTCGATGCCGGCTAGGGGTATGTTTAGGGATGCTCGGAAACAGCGAACCCGGAGGGTCCAGTTGCATGTGGGGCTGCGTAAAGGCTCCCCTGGGGAGTTCAGTTGTACCCAAAGCCTTCCTTTGGGGGCACTTTTGGATGGGCGAAAAGGCCTCGGAACGCATTTCCTGGGGCCTGATTTTTCACTCGTCTCCGATGACGGCTAGGGCTACGTTTAGGTTTGCTCAGGAACAGCAAACCAGGAGGGTCAAGTTGCATGTGGGGCTGCGTAAAGGCTCCCCTGGGGAGTTCACTTGTACCCAAAGCCTTCCTTTGGGGGCACTTCTGGATGGTCCGAAGGGGCTCGCAATGCATTTCCTGGGGCCTGATTTTTCACTCGTCTCCGAAGACGGCTAGGGCTACGTTTAGGTTTGCTCAGGAACAGCAAACCCGGAGGGTCCAGCTGCATGTGGGGCTGCGTAAAGGCTCCCCTGGGGAGATCACTTGTACTCAAAGCCTTCCTTTGCGGGCACTTTTGGATGGGCGAAAAGGGCTCGTAACGCATTTCCTGGGGCCTGATTTTTCAGTCGTCATCGATGCCGGCTAGGGCTATGTTTAGGGATGCTCGGAAACAGCGAACCCGAAGGGTCCAGTTGCATGTGGGGCTGCGTAAAGGCTCCCCTGGGGAGTTCACTTGTACCCAAAGCCTTTCTTTGGGGGCACTTTTGGATGGGCGAAAAGGGCTCGCAACGCATTTCCTGGGGCCTGATTTTTCACTCGTCTCCGAAGACGGCTAGGGCTATGTTTAGGGATGCTCGGAAACAGCGAACCCGGAGGGTCCAGTTGCATGTGGGGCTGCGTAAAGGCTCCCCTGGGGAGTTCACTTGTACCCAAAGCCTTCCTTTGGGGGCACATTTGGATGGGCGAAAAGGGCTCGCAACGCATTTCCTGGGGCCTGATTTTTCACTCGTCTCTCATGACGGCTAGGGCTACGTTTAGGTTTGCTCAGGAACAGCAAACCAGGAGGGTCCAGTTGCATGTGGGGCTGCGTAAAGGCTCCCCTGGGGAGTTCTCTTGTAACCAAAGCCTTCCTTTGGGGGTACTTTTGGATGGGCGAAAAGGGCTCGCAACGCATTTCCTGGGGCTTGATTTTTCAGTCGTCTTCGATGCCGGCTAGGGGTATGTTTAGGGATGCTCGGAAACAGCGAACCCGGAGGTTCCAGTTGCATGTGGGGCTGCGTAAAGGCTCCCCTGGGGAGTTCACTTGTACCCAAAGCCTTCCTTTGGGGGCACTTTTGGATGGGCGAATAGGCCTCGGAACGCATTTCCTGGGGCCTGATTTTTCACTCATCTCCGATGACGGCTAGGGCTACGTTTAGGTTTGCTTAGGAACAGCAAACCCCGAGGGTCCAGTTGCATGTGGGGCTGCGTAAAGGCTCCCCTAAGGAGTTCACTTGTACCCAAAGCCTTCCTTTGGGGGCACGTTTGGATGGTCCAAAAAGGCTCGCAATGCATTTCCTGGGGCCTGATTTTTCAGTCGTCTCTGATGACGGCTAGGGCTACATTTAGGTTTGCTCATGAACAGCGAACCCGGAGGGTCCAGTTGCATGTGGGGCTGCGTAAAGGCTCCCCTGGGGAGTTCTCTTGTACCCAAAGCCTTCCTTTGGTGACACTTTTGGATGGTCCAAAGGGGCTTGCAACGCGTTTTCTGGGGCTCGGGTTTTCAGTCTTTACCCATGCCGGCTAGGGATATATTTAGGGTTGCTCGGAAAAATCGAACCCCGAGGGTCCAGTTGCATGTGGGTCTGCGTAAAGGCTCCCCTGGGGAGTTCTCTTGTACCCAAAGCCTTCCTTTGGGGGCACATTTGGATGGGCGAAAAGGGCTCGCAACGCATTTCCTGGGGCTTGATTTTTCAGTCGTCTTCGATGCCGGCTAGGGGTATGTTTAGGGATGCTCGGAAACAGCGAACCCGGAGGGTCCAGTTGCATGTGGGGCTGCGTAAAGGCTCCCCTGGGGAGTTCACTTGTACCCAAAGCCTTCCTTTGGGGGCACATTTGGATGGGCGAAAAGGCCTCGGAACGCATTTCCTGGGGCCTGATGTTTCACTCGTCTCCGATGACGGCTAGGGCTACGTTTAGGTTTGCTCAGGAACAGCAAACCAGGAGGGTCAAGTTGCATGTGGGGCTGCGTAAAGGCTCCCCTGGGGAGTTCACTTATACCCAAAGCCTTCCTTTGGGGGCACTTCTGGATGGTCCGAAGGGGCTCGCAATGCATTTCCTGGGGCTTGATTTTTCACTCGTCTCCGAAGACGGCTAGGGCTACGTTTAGGTTTGCTCAGGAACAGCAAACCCGGAGGGTCCAGTTGCATGTGGGGCTGCGTAAAGGCTCCCCTGGGGAGATCACTTGTACCCAAAGCCTTCCTTTGCGGGTTCTTTTGGATGGTCCAAAGGGGCTTGCAACGCATTTCCTGGGGCCTGATTTTTCAGTCGTCTCCGATGCCGGCTAGGGCTACATTTAGGTTTGCTCATGAACAGCGAACCCGGAGGGTCCAGTTGCATGTGGGGCTGCGTAAAGGCTCCCCTGGGGAGTTCACTTGTACCCAAAGCCTTCCTTTGGGGGCACTTTTGGATGGTCCAAAGGGGCTCGCAACGCATTTCCTGGGGCCTGATTTTTCACTCGTCTCCGATGACGGCTAGGGCTACGTTTAGGTTTGCTCAGGAACAGCGAACCCGGAGGGTCCAGTTGCATGTGGGGCTGCGTAAAGGCTCCCCTGGGGAGTTCACTTGTACCCAAAGCCTTCCTTTGGGGGCACTTTTGGATGGTCCAATGGGGCTCGCAAAGCATTTCCTGGGGCCTGATTTTTCACTCGTCTCCGATGACGGCTAGAGCTACGTTTAGGTTTGCTCAGGAACAGTGAACCCAGAGGGTCCAGTTGCATGTGGGGCTGCGTAAAGGCTCCCCTGGCGAGTTCTCTTGTACCCAAAGCCTTCCTTTGGTGACACTTTTGGATGGTCCAAAGGGGCTTGCAACGCGTTTTCTGGGGCTCGAGTTTTCAGTCTTCTCCCATGCCGGCTAGGGATATATTTAGGGTTGCTCGGGAAAATCGAACCTGAAGGGTCCAGTTGCATGTGGGTCTGCGTAAAGGCTCCCCTGGGGAGTTCTCTTGTACCCAAAGCCTTCCTTTGGGGGCACTTTTGGGTGGGCGAAAAGGGCTCGCAACGCATTTCCTGGGGCTTGATTTTTCAGTCGTCTTCGATGCCGGCTAGGGGTATGTTTAGGGATGCTCAGGAACAGCGAACCCGGAGGGTCCAGTTGCATGTGGGGCTGCGTAAAGGCTCCCCTGGGGAGTTCACTTGTACCCAAAGCCTTCCATTGGGGGCACTTTTGGATGGTCCAAAGGGGCTCGCAAAGCATTTCCTGGGGCCTGATTTTTCACTCGTCTCCGATGACGGCTAGAGCTATGTTTAGGTTTGCTTAGGAACAGCGAACCCGGAGGGTCCAGTTGCATGTGGGGCTGCGTAAAGGCTCCCCTGGGGAGTTCACTTGTACCCAAAGCCTTCCTTTGCGGGCACTTTTGAATGGTCCAAAGGGTCTCGCAACGCATTTCCTGGGGCCTGATTTTTCACTCGTCTCCGATGACGGCTAGAGCTACGTTTAGGTTTGCTCAGGAACAGCGAACCCGGAGGGTCCAGTTGCATGTGGGGCTGCGTAAAGGCTCCCCTGGGGAGTTCACTTGTACCCAAAGCCTTCCTTTGGGGGCACGTTTGGATGGTCCAAAGGGGCTCGCAACGCATTTCCTGGGGCCTGATTTTTCACTCGTCTCCGATGACGGCTAGGGCTACGTTTAGGTTTGCTCAGGAACAGCGAACCCGGAGGGTCCAGTTGCATGTGGGGCTGCGTAAAGGCTCCCCTGGCGAGTTCTCTTGTACCCAAAGCCTTCCTTTGGTGACACTTTTGGATGGTCCAAAGGGGCTTGCAACGCGTTTCTGGGGCTCGAGTTTTCAGTCTTCTCCCATGCCGGCTAGGGATATATTTAGTGTTGCTCGGGAAAATCGAACCTGAAGGGTCCAGTTGCATGTGGGGCTGCGTAAAGGCTCCCCTGGGGAGTTCTCTTGTACCCAAAGCCTTTCTTTGGGGGCACTTTTGGATGGTCCAAAGGGGCTCGCAAAGCATTTCCTGGGGCCTGATTTTTCACTCGTCTCCGATGACGGCTAGAGCTACGTTTAGGTTTGCTCATGAACAGCGAACCCGGAGGGTCCAGTTGCATGTGGGGCTGCGTAAAGGCTCCCCTGGGGAGTTCACTTGTACACAAAGCCTTCCTTTGGGGGCACTTTTGGATGGACGAAAAGGGCTCGTAACGCATTTCCTGTGGCCTGATTTTTCACTCGTCTCCGAAGACGGCTATGGCTATGTTTAGGGATGCTCGGAAACAGCGAACCCGGAGGGTCCAGTTGCATGTGGGGCTGCGTAAAGGCTCCCCTGGGGAGTTCACTTGTACCCAAAGCCTTCCTTTGGGGGCACATTTGGATGGGCGAAAAGGGCTCGCAACGCATTTCCTGGGGCCTGATTTTTCACTCATCTCCGATGACGGCTAGAGCTACGTTTAGGTTTGCTCAGGAACAGCAAACCAGGAGGGTCCAGTTGCATGTGGGGCTGCGTAAAGGCTCCCCTGGGGAGTTCTCTTGTACCCAAAGCCTTCCTCTGGGGGCACTTTTGGATGGGCGAAAAGGGCTCGCAACGCATTTCCTGGGGCTTGATTTTTCAGTCGTCTTCGATGCCGGCTAGGGGTATGTTTAGGGATGCCAAGGAACAGCAAACCCGGAGGGTCCAGCTGCATGTGGGGCTGCGTAAAGGCTCCCCTGGGGAGATCACTTGTACCCAAAGCCTTCCTTTGCGGGTTCTTTTGGATGGTCCAAAGGGGCTTGCAACGCATTTCCTGGGGCCTGATTTTTCAGTCGTCTTCGATGCCGGCTAGGGATATGTTTAGGGATGTTCGGAAACAGCGAACCCGGAGGTTGCAGTTGCATGTGGGGCTGTGTAAAGGCTCCCCTGGGGAGTTCACTTGTACCCAAAGCCTTCCTTTGGGGGCACTTTTGGATGGTCCGAAGGAGCTCGCAACGCATTTCCTAGGGCCTGAATTTTCACTTGTCTCCGATGACGGATAGGGCTATGTTTAGGTTTGCTTAGAAACAGCGAACCCGGAGGGTCCAGTTGCATGTGGGGCTGCGTAAAGGCTCCCCTGGGGAGATCACTTGTACCCAAAGCCTTCCTTTGGGGGCACTTTTGTATGGTCCAAAGGGGCTCGCAACGCATTTCCTGGGGCCTGATTTTTCACTCGTCTCCGATGACGGCTAGAGCTACGTTTAGGTTTGCTCAGGAACAGCGAACCCGGAGGGTCCAGTTGCATGTGGGGCTGCGTAAAGGCTCCCCTGGGGAGTTCACTTGTACCCAAAGCCTTCCTATGGGGGCACGTTTGGATGGTCCAAAGGGGCTCGCAACGCATTTCCTGGGGCCTGATTTTTCACTCGTCTCCGATGACGGCTAGGGCTACGTTTAGGTTTGCTCAGGAACAGCGAACCCGGAGGGTCCAGTTGCATGTGGGGCTGTGTAAAGGCTCCCCTGGGGAGTTCTCTTGTACCCAAAGCCTTCCTTTGGTGACACTTTTGGATGGTCCAAAGGGGCTTGCAACGCGTTTTCTGGGGCTCGAGTTTTCAGTCTTCTCCCATGCCGGCTAGGGATATATTTAGGGTTGCTCGGGAAAATCGAACCTGAAGGGTCCAGTTGCATGTGGGGCTGCGTAAAGGCTCCCCTGGGGAGTTCTCTTGTACCCAAAGCCTTCCTTTGGGGGCACTTTTGGGTGGGCGAAAAGGGCTCGCAAAGCATTTCCTGGGGCTTGATTTTTCAGTCGTCTTCGATGCCGGCTAGGGGTATGTTTAGGGATGCTCGGAAACAGCGAACCCGGAGGGTCCAGTTGCATGTGGGGCTGCGTAAAGGCTCCCCTGGGGAGTTCAGTTGTACGCAAAGCCTTCCTTTGGGGGCACTTTTGGATGGGCGAAAAGGCCTCGGAACGCATTTCCTGGGGCCTGATTTTTCATTCGTCTCTGATGACGGCTAGGGCTACGTTTAGGTTTGCTCAGGAACAGCAAACCAGGAGGGTCCAGTTGCATGTGGGGCTGCGTAAAGGCTCCCCTGGGGAGTTCACTTGTACACAAAGCCTTCCTTTGGGGGCACATTTGGATGGACGAAAAGGGCTCGTAACGCATTTCCTGGGGCCTGATTTTTCAGTCGTCATCGATGCCGGCTAGGGCTATGTTTAGGGATGCTCGGAAACAGCGAACCCGAAGGGTCCAGTTGCATGTGGGGCTGCGTAAAGGCTCCCCTGGGGAGTTCACTTGTACCCAAAGCCTTTCTTTGGGGGCACTTTTGGATGGGCGAAAAGGGCTCGCAACGCATTTCCTGGGGCCTGATTTTTCACTCGTCTCCGAAGACGGCTAGGGCTATGTTTAGGGATGCTCGGAAACAGCGAACCCGGAGGGTCCAGTTGCATGTGGGGCTGCGTAAAGGCTCCCCTGGGGAGTTCACTTGTACCCAAAGCCTTCCTTTGGGGGCACTTTTGAGATGGGCTAATAGGCCTCGGAACGCATTTCTGGGGGCCTGATTTTTCACTCATCTCCGATGACGGCTAGGGCTACGTTTAGGTTTGCTTAGGAACAGCAAACCCCGAGGGTCCAGTTGCATGTGGGGCTGCGTAAAGGCTCCCCTAAGGAGTTCACTTGTACCCAAAGCCTTCCTTTGGGGGCACGTTTGGATGGTCCAAAAAGGCTCGCAACGCATTTCCTGGGGCCTGATTTTTCAGTCGTCTCTGAAGACGGCTAGGGCTACATTTAGGTTTGCTCATGAACAGCGAACCCGGAGGGTCCAGTTGCATGTGGGGCTGTGTAAAGGCTCCCCTGGGGAGTTCTCTTGTACCCAAAGCCTTCCTTTGGTGACACTTTTGGATGGTCCAAAGGGGCTTGCAACGCGTTTTCTGGGGCTCGGGTTTTCAGTCTTTACCCATGCCGGCTAGGGATATATTTAGGGTTGCTCGGAAAAATCGAACCTGAAGGGTCCAGTTGCATGTGGGTCTGCGTAAAGGCTCCCCTGGGGAGTTCTCTTGTACCCAAAGCCTTCCTTTGGGGGCACATTTGGATGGGCGAAAAGGGCTCGCAACGCATTTCCTGGGGCTTGATTTTTCAGTCGTCTTCGATGCCGGCTAGGGGTATGTTTAGGGATGCTCGGAAACAGCGAACCCGGAGGGTCCAGTTGCATGTGGGGCTGCGTAAAGGCTCCCCTGGGGAGTTCAGTTGTACCCAAAGCCTTCCTTTGGGGGCACTTTTGGATGGGCGAAAAGGCCTCGGAACGCATTTCTGGGGGCCTGATTTTTCACTCATCTCCGATGACGGCTAGGGCTACGTTTAGGTTTGCTTAGGAACAGCAAACCCCGAGGGTCCAGTTGCATGTGGGGCTGCGTAAAGGCTCCCCTAAGGAGTTCACTTGTACCCAAAGCCTTCCTTTGGGGGCACGTTTGGATGGTCCAAAAAGGCTCGCAACGCATTTCCTGGGGCCTGATTTTTCAGTCGTCTCTGAAGACGGCTAGGGCTACATTTAGGTTTGCTCATGAACAGCGAACCCGGAGGGTCCAGTTGCATGTGGGGCTGTGTAAAGGCTCCCCTGGGGAGTTCTCTTGTACCCAAAGCCTTCCTTTGGTGACACTTTTGGATGGTCCAAAGGGGCTTGCAACGCGTTTTCTGGGGCTCGGGTTTTCAGTCTTTACCCATGCCGGCTAGGGATATATTTAGGGTTGCTCGGAAAAATCGAACCTGAAGGGTCCAGTTGCATGTGGGTCTGCGTAAAGGCTCCCCTGGGGAGTTCTCTTGTACCCAAAGCCTTCCTTTGGGGGCACATTTGGATGGGCGAAAAGGGCTCGCAACGCATTTCCTGGGGCTTGATTTTTCAGTCGTCTTCGATGCCGGCTAGGGGTATGTTTAGGGATGCTCGGAAACAGCGAACCCGGAGGGTCCAGTTGCATGTGGGGCTGCGTAAAGGCTCCCCTGGGGAGTTCAGTTGTACCCAAAGCCTTCCTTTGGGGGCACTTTTGGATGGGCGAAAAGGCCTCGGAACGCATTTCCTGGGGCCTGATTTTTCACTCGTCTCCGATGACGGCTAGGGCTACGTTTAGGTTTGCTCAGGAACAGCAAACCAGGAGGGTCAAGTTGCATGTGGGGCTGCGTAAAGGCTCCCCTGGGGAGTTCACTTGTACCCAAAGCCTTCCTTTGGGGGCACTTCTGGATGGTCCGAAGGGGCTCGCAATGCATTTCCTGGGGCCTGATTTTTCACTCGTCTCCGAAGACGGCTAGGGCTACGTTTAGGTTTGCTCAGGAACAGCAAACCCGGAGGGTCCAGCTGCATGTGGGGCTGCGTAAAGGCTCCCCTGGGGAGATCACTTGTACACAAAGCCTTCCTTTGGGGGCACTTTTGGATGGGCGAAAAGGGCTCGTAACGCATTTCCTGGGGCCTGATTTTTCAGTCGTCATCGATGCCGGCTAGGGCTATGTTTAGGGATGCTCGGAAACAGCGAACCCGAAGGGTCCAGTTGCATGTGGGGCTGCGTAAAGGCTCCCCTGGGGAGTTCACTTGTACCCAAAGCCTTTCTTTGGGGGCACTTTTGGATGGGCGAAAAGGGCTCGCAACGCATTTCCTGGGGCCTGATTTTTCACTCGTCTCCGAAGACGGCTAGGGCTATGTTTAGGGATGCTCGGAAACAGCGAACCCGGAGGGTCCAGTTGCATGTGGGGCTGCGTAAAGGCTCCCCTGGGGAGTTCACTTGTACCCAAAGCCTTCCTTTGGGGGCACATTTGGATGGGCGAAAAGGGCTCGCAACGCATTTCCTGGGGCCTGATTTTTCACTCGTCTCTCATGACGGCTAGGGCTACGTTTAGGTTTGCTCAGGAACAGCAAACCAGGAGGGTCCAGTTGCATGTGGGGCTGCGTAAAGGCTCCCCTGGGGAGTTCTCTTGTAACCAAAGCCTTCCTTTGGGGGTACTTTTGGATGGGCGAAAAGGGCTCGCAACGCATTTCCTGGGGCTTGATTTTTCAGTCGTCTTCGATGCCGGCTAGGGGTATGTTTAGGGATGCTCGGAAACAGCGAACCCGGAGGTTCCAGTTGCATGTGGGGCTGCGTAAAGGCTCCCCTGGGGAGTTCACTTGTACCCAAAGCCTTCCTTTGGGGGCACTTTTGGATGGGCGAATAGGCCTCGGAACGCATTTCCTGGGGCCTGATTTTTCACTCATCTCCGATGACGGCTAGGGCTACGTTTAGGTTTGCTTAGGAACAGCAAACCCCGAGGGTCCAGTTGCATGTGGGGCTGCGTAAAGGCTCCCCTAAGGAGTTCACTTGTACCCAAAGCCTTCCTTTGGGGGCACGTTTGGATGGTCCAAAAAGGCTCGCAATGCATTTCCTGGGGCCTGATTTTTCAGTCGTCTCTGATGACGGCTAGGGCTACATTTAGGTTTGCTCATGAACAGCGAACCCGGAGGGTCCAGTTGCATGTGGGGCTGCGTAAAGGCTCCCCTGGGGAGTTCTCTTGTACCCAAAGCCTTCCTTTGGTGACACTTTTGGATGGTCCAAAGGGGCTTGCAACGCGTTTTCTGGGGCTCGGGTTTTCAGTCTTTACCCATGCCGGCTAGGGATATATTTAGGGTTGCTCGGAAAAATCGAACCCCGAGGGTCCAGTTGCATGTGGGTCTGCGTAAAGGCTCCCCTGGGGAGTTCTCTTGTACCCAAAGCCTTCCTTTGGGGGCACATTTGGATGGGCGAAAAGGGCTCGCAACGCATTTCCTGGGGCTTGATTTTTCAGTCGTCTTCGATGCCGGCTAGGGGTATGTTTAGGGATGCTCGGAAACAGCGAACCCGGAGGGTCCAGTTGCATGTGGGGCTGCGTAAAGGCTCCCCTGGGGAGTTCACTTGTACCCAAAGCCTTCCTTTGGGGGCACATTTGGATGGGCGAAAAGGCCTCGGAACGCATTTCCTGGGGCCTGATTTTTCACTCGTCTCCGATGACGGCTAGGGCTACGTTTAGGTTTGCTCAGGAACAGCAAACCAGGAGGGTCAAGTTGCATGTGGGGCTGCGTAAAGGCTCCCCTGGGGAGTTCACTTATACCCAAAGCCTTCCTTTGGGGGCACTTCTGGATGGTCCGAAGGGGCTCGCAATGCATTTCCTGGGGCTTGATTTTTCACTCGTCTCCGAAGACGGCTAGGGCTACGTTTAGGTTTGCTCAGGAACAGCAAACCCGGAGGGTCCAGTTGCATGTGGGGCTGCGTAAAGGCTCCCCTGGGGAGATCACTTGTACCCAAAGCCTTCCTTTGCGGGTTCTTTTGGATGGTCCAAAGGGGCTTGCAACGCATTTCCTGGGGCCTGATTTTTCAGTCGTCTCCGATGCCGGCTAGGGCTACATTTAGGTTTGCTCATGAACAGCGAACCCGGAGGGTCCAGTTGCATGTGGGGCTGCGTAAAGGCTCCCCTGGGGAGTTCACTTGTACCCAAAGCCTTCCTTTGGGGGCACTTTTGGATGGTCCAAAGGGGCTCGCAACGCATTTCCTGGGGCCTGATTTTTCACTCGTCTCCGATGACGGCTAGGGCTACGTTTAGGTTTGCTCAGGAACAGCGAACCCGGAGGGTCCAGTTGCATGTGGGGCTGCGTAAAGGCTCCCCTGGGGAGTTCACTTGTACCCAAAGCCTTCCTTTGGGGGCACGTTTGGATGGTCCAAAGGGGCTCGCAACGCATTTCCTGGGGCCTGATTTTTCACTCGTCTCCGATGACGGCTAGGGCTACGTTTAGGTTTGCTCAGGAACAGCGAACCCGGAGGGTCCAGTTGCATGTGGGGCTGCGTAAAGGCTCCCCTGGCGAGTTCTCTTGTACCCAAAGCCTTCCTTTGGTGACACTTTTGGATGGTCCAAAGGGGCTTGCAACGCGTTTCTGGGGCTCGAGTTTTCAGTCTTCTCCCATGCCGGCTAGGGATATATTTAGTGTTGCTCGGGAAAATCGAACCTGAAGGGTCCAGTTGCATGTGGGGCTGCGTAAAGGCTCCCCTGGGGAGTTCTCTTGTACCCAAAGCCTTTCTTTGGGGGCACTTTTGGATGGTCCAAAGGGGCTCGCAAAGCATTTCCTGGGGCCTGATTTTTCACTCGTCTCCGATGACGGCTAGAGCTACGTTTAGGTTTGCTCATGAACAGCGAACCCGGAGGGTCCAGTTGCATGTGGGGCTGCGTAAAGGCTCCCCTGGGGAGTTCACTTGTACACAAAGCCTTCCTTTGGGGGCACTTTTGGATGGACGAAAAGGGCTCGTAACGCATTTCCTGTGGCCTGATTTTTCACTCGTCTCCGAAGACGGCTATGGCTATGTTTAGGGATGCTCGGAAACAGCGAACCCGGAGGGTCCAGTTGCATGTGGGGCTGCGTAAAGGCTCCCCTGGGGAGTTCACTTGTACCCAAAGCCTTCCTTTGGGGGCACATTTGGATGGGCGAAAAGGGCTCGCAACGCATTTCCTGGGGCCTGATTTTTCACTCATCTCCGATGACGGCTAGAGCTACGTTTAGGTTTGCTCAGGAACAGCAAACCAGGAGGGTCCAGTTGCATGTGGGGCTGCGTAAAGGCTCCCCTAAGGAGTTCACTTGTACCCAAAGCCTTCCTCTGAGGGCACGTTTGGATGGTCCAAAAAGGCTCGCAACGCATTTCCTGGGGCTTGATTTTTCAGTCGTCTTCGATGCCGGCTAGGGGTATGTTTAGGGATGCTCAGAAACAGCGAACCCGGAGGGTCCAGTTGCATGTGGGGCTGCGTAAAGGCTCCCCTGGGGAGTTCACTTGTACCCAAAGCCTTCCTTTGGTGACACTTTTGGATGGTCCAAAGGGGCTTGCAACGCGTTTTCTGGGGCTCGGGTTTTCAGTCTTCTCCCATGCCGGCTAGGGATATATTTAGGGTTGCTCGTAAAAATCGAACCTGAAGGGTCCAGTTGCATGTGGGTCTGCGTAAAGGCTCCCCTGGGGAGTTCTCTTGTATCCAAAGCCTTCCTTTGGGGGCACATTTGGATGGGCGAAAAGGGCTCGCAACGCATTTCCTGGGGCCTGATTTTTCAGTCGTCTCCGATGACGGATAGGGCTATGTTTAGGTTTGCTTAGGAACAGCGAACCCGGAGGGTCCAGTTGCATGTGGGGCTGCGTAAAGGCTCCCCTGGGGAGTTCACTTGTACCCAAAGCCTTCCTTTGCGGGCACTTTTGAATGGTCCAAAGGGTCTCGCAACGCATTTCCTGGGGCCTGATTTTTCACTCGTCTCCGATGACGGCTAGAGCTACGTTTAGGTTTGCTCAGGAACAGCGAACCCGGAGGGTCCAGTTGCATGTGGGGCTGCGTAAAGGCTCCCCTGGGGAGTTCACTTGTACCCAAAGCCTTCCTTTGGGGGCACGTTTGGATGGTCCAAAGGGGCTCGCAACGCATTTCCTGGGGCCTGATTTTTCACTCGTCTCCGATGACGGCTAGGGCTACGTTTAGGTTTGCTCAGGAACAGCGAACCCGGAGGGTCCAGTTGCATGTGGGGCTGCGTAAAGGCTCCCCTGGCGAGTTCTCTTGTACCCAAAGCCTTCCTTTGGTGACACTTTTGGATGGTCCAAAGGGGCTTGCAACGCGTTTCTGGGGCTCGAGTTTTCAGTCTTCTCCCATGCCGGCTAGGGATATATTTAGTGTTGCTCGGGAAAATCGAACCTGAAGGGTCCAGTTGCATGTGGGTCTGCGTAAAGGCTCCCCTGGGGAGTTCTCTTGTACCCAAAGCCTTTCTTTGGGGGCACTTTTGGGTGGGCGAAAAGGGCTCGCAACGCATTTCCTGGGGCTTGATTTTTCAGTCGTCTTCGATGCCGGCTAGGGGTATGTTTAGGGATGCTCGGAAACAGCGAACCCGGAGGGTCCAGTTGCATGTGGGGCTGCGTAAAGGCTCCCCTGGGGAGTTCAGTTGTACGCAAAGTCTTCCTTTGGGGGCACTTTTGGATGGGCGAAAAGGGCTCGCAACGCATTTCCTGGGGCCTGATTTTTCACTCGTATCCGATGACGGCTAGGGCTATGTTTAGGGATGCTCGGAAACAGCGAACCCGAAGGGTCCAGTTGCATGTGGGGCTGCGTAAAGGCTCCCCTGGGGAGTTCACTTGTACCCAAAGCCTTCCTTTGCGGGCACTTTTGGATGGGCGAAATGTCCTCGGAACGCATTTCCTGGGGCCTGATTTTTCAGTCGTCTCCGATGCCGGCTAGGGCTACATTTAGGTTTGCTCAGGACAGCAAACCAGGACGGTCCAGTTGCATGTGGGGCTGCGTAAAGGCTCCCCTGGGGAGTTCACTTGTACCCAAAGCCTTCCTTTGCGGGCACTTTTGGATGGGCGAAAAGGCCTCGGAACGCATTTCCTGGGGCCTGATTTTTCAGTCGTCTCCGATGACGGCTAGGGCTACGTTTAGGTTTTCTCAGGAACAGCAAACCAGGAGGGTCCAGTTGCATGTGGGGCTGCGTAAAGGCTCCCCTGGGGAGTTCACTTGTACCCAAAGCCTTCCTTTGGGGGCACTTTTGGATGGGCGAAAAGGGCTCGCAACGCATTTCCTGGGGCTTGATTTTTCAGTCGTCTTCGATGCCGGCTAGGGGTATGTTTAGGGATGCTCGGAAACAGCGAACCCGGAGGTTCCAGTTGCATGTGGGGCTGCGTAAAGGCTCCCCTGGGGAGTTCACTTGTACCCAAAGCCTTCCTTTGGGGGCACTTTTGGATGGGCGAATAGGCCTCGGAACGCATTTCCTGGGGCCTGATTTTTCACTCATCTCCGATGACGGCTAGGGCTACGTTTAGGTTTGCTCAGGAACAGCAAACCAGGAGGGTCCAGTTGCATGTGGGGCTGCGTAAAGGCTCCCCTGGGGAGTTCACTTGTACCCAAAGCCTTCCTATGGGGGAACTTTTGGATGGTCCGAAGGGGCTCGCAACGCATTTCCTAGGGCCTGAATTTTCACTTGTCTCCGATGACGGATAAAGCTATGTTTAGGTTTGCTTAGGAACAGCGAACCCGGAGGGTCCAGTTGCATGTGGGGCTGCGTAAAGGCTCCCCTGGGGAGTTCACTTGTACCCAAAGCCTTCCTTTGGTGACACTTTTAGATGGTCCAAAGGGGCTTGCAACGCGTTTTCTGGGGCTCGAGTTTTCAGTCTTCTCCCATGCCGGCTAGGGATATATTTAGGGTTGCTCGGGAAAATCGAACCTAAAGGGTCCAGTTGCATGTGGGGCTGCGTAAAGGCTCCCCTGGGGAGTTCACTTGTACCCAAAGCCTTCCTTTGGGGGCTCTTTTGGATGGACGAAATGGGCTCGCAACGCATTTCTTGGGGCCTGATTTTTCACTTGTCTCCGATGCCGGCTAGGGCTATGTTTAGGGATGCTCGGAAACATTGAACCCGGAGGGTCCAGTTGCATGTGGGGCTGCGTAAAGGCTCCCCTGGGGAGTTCACTTGTACCCAAAGCCTTCCTTTGGGGGCACTTTTGGATGGGCGAAAAGGGCTCGTAACTCATTTCCTGGGGCCTAATTTTTCAGTCGTCATCGATGCCGGCTAGGGCTATGTTTAGGGATGCTCGGAAACAGCGAACCCGAAGGGTCCAGTTGCATGTGGGGCTGCGTAAAGGCTCCCCTGGGGAGTTCACTTGTACCCAAAGCCTTCCTTTGGTGACACTTTTGGATTGGCGAAAATATGGCTCGGAACGCATTTCCTGGGGCCTGATTTTTCACTCGTCTCCGATGACGGCTAGGGCTATGTTTAGGGATGCTCGGAAACAGCGAACCCGGAGGGTCCAGTTGCATGTGGGGCTGCGTAAAGGCTCCCCTGGGGAGTTCACTTGTACCCAAAGCCTTCCTTTGGGGGCACATTTGGATGGGCGAAAAGGCCTCGGAACGCATTTCCTGGGGCCTGATTTTTCTCTCGTCTCCGATGATGGCTAGGGCTACGTTTAGGTTTGCTCGGAACAGCAAACCAGTAGGGTGCAGTTGCATGTGGGGCTGCGTAAAGGCTCCCCTTGGAGAGTTCACTTGTACCCAAAGCCTTCCTTTGCGGGCACTTTTGGATGGTCCAAAGGTTCTCGTAACGCATTTCCTGGGGCCTGATTTTTCAGGGGTCTCCGATGCCGGCTAGGGCTACGTTTAGGTTTGCTCATGAACAGCGTACCCGGAGGGTCCAGTTGCATGTGGGGCTGCGTAAAGGCTCCCCTGGGGAGTTCACTTGTACCCAAAGCCTTCCTTTGGGGGCACTTTTGGATGGACGAAAAGGGCTCGCAACGCATTTCCTGGGGCCTGATTTTTCAGTTGTCTCCGGTGACGACTAGGGCTATGTTTAGGGATGCTCGGAAACAGTAAACCCGGAGGGTCCAGTTGCATGTGGGGCTGCGTAAAGGCTCCCCTGGGGAGTTCACTTGTACCCAAAGCCTTCCTTTGGGGGCACATTTGGACGGGCGAAAGGGTCTCGGAACGCATTTCCTGGGGCCTGATTTTTCATTCGTCTTCGATGCCATCTAGGGCTATGTTTAGGGATGCTCGGAAACAGCGAACCCGGAGGGTCCAGTTGCATGTGGGGCTGCGTAAAGGCTCCCCTGGGGAGTTCACTTGTACCCAAAGCCTTCCTTTGGGGGCTCATTTGGACGGGCGAAAAGGGCTTGCAACGCGTTTTCTGGGACCCGGGATTTCAGTCTTCTCCCATGCTGGCTAGGGATATGTTTAGGGATGCTCGGAAAAATCGAACCCGAAGGGTCCAGTTGCATGTGGGGCTGCGTAAAGGCTCCCCTGGGGAGTTCACTTGTACCCAAAGCCTTCCTTTGGGGGCACTTTTGGATGGTCCAAAGGGGCTCGCAACACATTTCCTGTGGCCTGATTTTTCAATCGTCATCGATGCCGGCTAGGGATATATTTAGGGATGCTCAGGAACAGCGAACCCGGAGGGTCCAGTTGCATGTGGGGCTGCGTAAAGGCTCCCCTGGGGAGTTCTCTTGTACCCAAAGCCTTCCTTTGGGGGCACTTTTGGATGGGCGAAAAGGGCTCGTAACGCATTTCCTGGGGCCTGATTTTTCAGTCGTCATCGATGCCGGCTAGGGCTATGTTTAGGGATGCTCGGAAACAGCGAACCCGGAGGGTCCAGTTGCATGTGGGGCTGCGTAAAGGCTCCCCTGGGGAGTTCACTTGTACCCAAAGCCTTCCTTTGGGGGCACTTTTGGATGGACGAAAAGGGCTCGCAACACATTTCCTGGGGCCTGATTTTTCAGTCGTCTTCGAAGCCGTCTAGGACTATGTTTAGGTTTGCTCAGGAACAGCGAACCCGGAGGGTCCAGTTGCATGTGGGGCTGCGTAAAGGCTCCCCTGGGGAGTTCACTTGTACCCAAAGCCTTCCTTTGGGGGCACTTTTGGATGGGCGAAAAGGGCTCGCAACGCATTTCCTGGGGCCTGATTTTTCAGTCGTCTTCTTTGCCGTATAGGGCTATGTTTAGGGATACTCGGAAACAGCGAACCCGGAGGGTCCAGTTGCATGTGGGGCTGCGTAAAGGCTCCCCTGGGGAGTTCACTTGTACCCAAAGCCTTCCTTTGGTGACACTTTTGGATGGTCCAAAGGGGCTTGCAACGCGTTTTCTGGGGCCCGGGTTTTCAGTCTTCTCCCATGACGGCTAGTGATATATTTAGGATTGCTCGGAAAAATCGAACCCGGAGGGTCCAGTTGCATGTGGGGCTACGTAAAGGCTTCCCTGGGGAGTTCTCTTGTACCCAAAGCCTTACTTTGGGGGCACTTTTGGATGGTCTGAAGGGGGTGGCAACACATTTCCTGTGGCCTGATTTTTCACTCGTCTTCGATGCCGGCTAGGGCTATGTTTAGGGATCCTCGGAAACAGCGAACCCGGAGGGTCCAGTTGCATGTGGGGCTGCGTAAAGGCTTCCCTGGGGAGTTCTCTTGTACCCAAAGCCTTACTTTGGGCTCACTTTTGGATGGTCTGAAGGGGGTGGCAACACATTTCCTGGGGCCTGGTTTTTCACTCGTCTTCGATGCCGTCTAGGGCTATGTTTAGGGATGCTCGGAAACAGCGAACCCGGAGGGTCCAGTTGCATGTGGGGCTGCGTAAAGGCTCCCCTGGGGAGTTCTCTTGTACCAAAAGTCTTCCTTTGGGGGCACATTTTGATGGGCGAAAATGGCTCGGAACGCATTTCCTGGGGCCTGATTTTTAACTCGTCTCCGAAGACGGCTAGGGCTACGTTTAGGTTTGTTCAGGAACAGCGAACCCGGAGGGTCCAGTTGCATGTGGGGCTGCGTAAAGGCTCCCCTGGGGAGTTCTCTTGTACCCAAAGCCTTCCTTTGGTGACACTTTTGGATGGTCCAAAGGGGCTTGCAACGCGTTTTCTGGGGCCCGGGTTTTCAGTCTTCTCCCATGCCGGCTAGGGATATATTTAGTATTGCTCGGAAAAATCGAACCCGGAGTGTCCAGTTGCATGTGGGGCTGCGTAAAGGCTCCCCTGGGGAGTTCTCTTGTACCCAAAGCCTTCCTTTGGGGGCACTTTTGGATGGGCGAAAAGGGCTCGTAACGCATTTCCTGGGGCCTGATTTTTCAGTCGTCATTGATGCCGGCTAGGGCTATGTTTAGGGATGCTCGGAAACAGCGAACCCGGAGGGTCCAGTTGCATGTGGGGCTGCGTAAAGGCTCCCCTGGGGAGTTCACTTGTACCCAAAGCCTTCCTTTGGGGGCACTTTTGGATGGGCGAAAAGGGCTCGCAACGCATTTCCTGGGGCCTGATTTTTCAGTCGTCTTCGAAGCCGTCTAGGATTATGTTTAGGTTTGCTCAGGAAGAGCGAACCCGGAGGGTCCAGTTGCATGTGGGGCTGGGTAAAGGCTCCCCTGGGGAGTTCACTTGTACCCAAAGCCTTCCTTTGGGGGCACTTTTGGATGGGCGAAAAGGGCTTGCAACGCATTTCCTGGGGCCTGATTTTTCAGTCGTCTTCGAAGCCGGCTAGGGCTATGTTTAGGGATGCTCGGAAACAGCGAACCCGGAGGGTCCAGTTGCATGTGGGGCTGCGTAAAGGCTCCCCTGGGGAGTTCACTTGTACCCAAAGTCTTCCTTTGCGGGCACTTTTGGATGGTCCAAAGGGGCTTGCAACGCCTTTCCTGGGGCCTGATTTTTCAGTCGTCTCCGATGACTGCTAGGGCTACGTTTAGGTTTGCTCATGAACAGCGAACCCGGAGGGTCCAGTTGCATGTGGGGCTGCGTAAAGGCTCCCCTGGGGAGTTCACTTGTACCCAAAGCCTTCCTTTGGTGACACTTTTGGATGGTCCAAAGGGGCTTGCAACGCGTTTTCTGGGGCCCTCGTTTTCAGTCTTCTCCCATGCCGGCTAGTGATATATTTAGGGTTGCTCGGAAAAATCGAACCCGGAGGGTCCAGTTGCATGTGGGGCTGCGTAAAGGCTCCCCTGGGGAGTTCACTTGTACCCAAAGCCTTCCTTTGGGGGAACTTTTGGATGGTCCGAAGGGGCTCGCAACGCATTTCCTAGGGCCTGAATTTTCACTTGTCTCCGATGACGGATAAAGCTATGTTTAGGTTTGCTTAGGAACAGCGAACCCGGAGGGTCCAGTTGCATGTGGGGCTGCGTAAAGGCTCCCCTGGGGAGTTCACTTGTACCCAAAGCCTTTCTTTTGGGGGCACATTTGGATGGGCGAAAAGGCCTCGGAACGCATTTCCTTGGGCCTGATTTTTCACTCGTCTCTGATGACGGCTAGGGCTACGTTTAGGTTTGCTCAGGAACAGCGAACCCGGAGGGTCCAGTTGCATGTGGGGCTGCGTAAAGGCTCCACTGGGGAGTTCACTTGTACCCAAAGCCTTCCTTTGCGGGCACTTTTGGATGGTCCAAAGGGGCTCGCAACGCATTTCCTGGGGCCTGATTTTTCAGTCGTCTCCGATGCCGGCTAGGGCTACGTTTAGGTTTGCTCATGATCAGCGTACCCGAAGGGTCCAGTTGCACGTGGGGCTGCGTAAAGGCTCCCCTGGGGAGTTCACTTGTACCCAAAGCCTTCCTTTGGGGGCACTTTTGGATGGTCCTAAGGGGCTTGCAACGCATTTCCTGGGGCCTGATTTTTCAGTCGTCATCGATGCCGGCTAGGGCTATGTATAGGGATGCTCGGAAACAGCGAACCCAGAGGGTCCAGTTGCATGTGGGGCTGCGTAAAGGCTCCCCTGGGGAGTTCACTTGTACCCAAACCTTCCTTTGGGGGCACTTTTGGATGGACGAAAAGGGCTCGCAACGCATTTCCTGGGGCCTGAATTTTCACTCGTCTTCGATGCCGGCTAGGGGTATGTTTAGGGATGCTCGGAAACAGCGAACCTGAAGGGTCCAGTTGCATGTGGGGCTGCGTAAAGGCTCCCCTGGGGAGTTCTCTTGTACCCAAAGCCTTCCTTTGGGGGCACTTTTGGATGGGCGAAAAGGGCTCGTAACTCATTTCCTGGGGCCTGATTTTTCAGTCGTCATCGATGCCGGCTAGGGCTATGTTTAGGGATGCTCGGAAACAGCGAACCCGAAGGGTCCAGTTGCATGTGGGGCTGCGTAAAGGCTCCCCTGGGGAGTTCACTTGTATCCAAAGCCTTCCTTTGGTGACACTTTTGGATTGGCGAAAATATGGCTCGGAACGCGTTTCCTGGGGCCTGATTTTTCACTCGTCTCCGATGACGGCTAGGGCTATGTTTAGGGATGCTCGGAAAAATCGAACCCGGAGGGTCCAGTTGCATGTGGGGCTGCGTAAAGGCTCCCCTGGGGAGTTCACTTGTACCCAAAGCCTTCCTTTGGGGGCACATTTGGATGGGCGTAAAGGCCTCGGAACGCATTTCCTGGGGCCTGATTTTTCACTCGTCTCCGATGACGGCTAGGGCTACGTTTAGCTTTGCTCAGGAACAGCAAACCAGTAGGGTGCAGTTGCATGTGGGGCTGCGTAAAGGCTCCCCTTGGGGAGTTCACTTGTACCCAAAGCCTTCCTTTGCGGGCACTTTTGGATGGTCCAAAGGGGCTCGTAACGCATTTCCTGGGGCCTGATTTTTCAGGCGTCTCCGATGCCGGCTAGGGCTACGTTTAGGTTTGCTCATGAACAGCGTACCCGGAGGGTCCAGTTGCATGTGGGGCTGCGTAAAGGCTCCCCTGGGGAGTTCACTTGTACCCAAAGCCTTCCTTTGGGGGCACTTTTGGATGGACGAAAAGGGCTCGCAACGCATTTCCTGGGGCCTGATTTTTCAGTTGTCTCCGGTGACGACTAGGGTTATGTATAGGGATGCTCGGAAACAGTAAACCCGGAGGGTCCAGTTGCATGTGGGGCTGCGTAAAGGCTCCCCTGGGGAGTTCACCTGTACCCAAAGCCTTCCTTTGGGGGCACATTTGGACGGGCGAAAAGGTCTCGGAACGCATTTCCTGGGGCCTGATTTTTCATTCGTCTTCGATGCCATCTAGGGCTATGTTTAGGGATGCTCGGAAACAGCGAACCCGGAGGGTCCAGTTGCATGTGGGGCTGCGTAAAGGCTCCCCTGGGGAGTTCACCTGTACCCAAAGCCTTCCTTTGGGGGCTCATTTGGACGGGCGAAAAGGGCTTGCAACGCGTTTTCTGGGACCCGGGATTTCAGTCTTCTCCCATGCCGGCTAGGGATATGTTTAGGGATGCTCGGAAAAATCGAACCCGAAGGGTCCAGTTGCATGTGGGGCTGCGTAAAGGCTCCCCTTGGGGAGTTCACTTGTACCCAAAGCCTTCCTTTGGGGGCACTTTTGGATGGTCCAAAGGGGCTCGCAACGCATTTCCTGTGGCCTGATTTTTCAATCGTCATCGATGCCGGCTAGGGATATATTTAGGGATGCTCAGGAACAGCGAACCCGGAGGGTCCAGTTGCATGTGGGGCTGCGTAAAGGCTCCCCTGGGGAGTTCACTTGTACCCAAAGCCTTCCTTTGGGGGTACTTTTGGATGGGAGAAAAGAGCTCGCAACGCATTTCCGTGGGCCTGATTTTTCACTCGTCTCCGATGATGGCTAGGGCTACGTTTAGGTTTGCTCATGAACAGCGAACCCGGAGGGTCCAGTTGCATGTGGGGCTGCGTAAAGGCTCCCCTGGGGAGTTCACTTGTACCCAAATTCTTCCTTGGTGACACTTTTGGATGGTCCAAAGGGGCTTGCAACGCGTTTTCTGGGGCCCGGGTTTTCAGTCTTCTCCCATGCCGGCTAGGGATATATTTAGGATTGCTCGGAAAAATCAAACCCGGATGGTCCAGTTGCATGTGGGGCTGCGTAAAGGCTCCCCTGGGGAGTTCACTTGTATCCAAAGCCTTCCTATGGGGGCACGTTTGGATGGTCCAAAGGGGCTGGCAACGCATTTCCTGGGGCCTGATTTTTCACTCGTCTCCGATGACGGCTAGGGCTACGTTTAGGTTTGCTCATGAACAGCGAACCCGGAGGGTCCAGTTGCATGTGGGGCTGCGTAAAGGCTCCCCTGGGGAGTTCACTTGTACCCAAAGCCTTCCTTTGGTGACACTTTTGGATGGTCCAAAGGGGCTTGCAACGCGTTTTCTGGGGCTCGGGTTTTCAGTATTCTCCCATGCCGGCTAGGGATATATTTAGGGTTGCTCGGAAAAATCGAACCTGAAGGGTCCAGTTGCATGTGGGGCTGCGTAAAGTCTCCCCTGGGGAGTTCTCTTGTACCCAAAGCCTTCCTTTGGGGGCACTTTTGGATGGGCGAAAAGGCCTCACAACGCATTTCCTAGGGCCTGATTTTTCAGTCGTCTTCGAAGCCGGCTAGGGCTATGTTTAGGGATGCTCGGAAACAGCGAACCCGGAGGGTCCAGTTGCATGTGGGGCTGCGTAAAGGCTCCCCTGGGGAGTTCTCTTGTACCAAAAGTCTTCCTTTGGGGGCACATTTGGATGGGCGAAAAGGGCTCGCAACGCATTTCCTGGGGCCTGATTTTTAACTCGTCTCCGAAGACGGCTAGGGCTACCTTTAGGTTTGTTCAGGAACAGCGAACCCGGAAGGTCCAGTTGCATGTGGGGCTGCGTAAAGGCTCCCCTGGGGAGTTCTCTTGTACCCAAAGCCTTCCTTTGGTGACACTTTTGGATGGTCCAAAGGGGCTTGCAACGCGTTTTCTGGGGCCCGGGTTTTCAGTCTTCTCCCATGCCGGCTAGGGATATATTTAGTATTGCTCGGAAAAATCGAACCCGGAGGGTCCAGTTGCATGTGGGGCTGCGTAAAGGCTCCCCTGGGGAGTTCACTTGTACCCAAAGCCTTCCTTTGGGGGCACTTTTGGATGGACGAAAAGGGCTCGCAACGCATTTCCTGGGGCCTGATTTTTCAGTCGTCTTCTTTGCCGTCTAGGGCTATGTTTAGGGATGCTCGGAAACAGCGAACCCGGAGGGTCCAGTTGCATGTGGGGCTGCGTAAAGGCTCCCCTGGGGAGTTCTCTTGTACCAAAAGTCTTCCTTTGGGGGCACATTTTGATGGGCGAAAATGGCTCGGAACGCATTTCCTGGGGCCTGATTTTTAACTCGTCTCCGAAGACGGCTAGGGCTACGTTTAGGTTTGTTCAGGAACAGCGAACCCGGAGGGTCCAGTTGCATGTGGGGCTGCGTAAAGGCTCCCCTGGGGAGTTCTCTTGTACCCAAAGCCTTCCTTTGGTGACACTTTTGGATGGTCCAAAGGGGCTTGCAACGCGTTTTCTGGGGCCCGGGTTTTCAGTCTTCTCCCATGCCGGCTAGGGATATATTTAGTATTGCTCGGAAAAATCGAACCCGGAGGGTCCAGTTGCATGTGGGGCTGCGTAAAGGCTCCCCTGGGGAGTTCTCTTGTACCCAAAGCCTTCCTTTGGGGGCACTTTTGGATGGGCGAAAAGGGCTCGTAACGCATTTCCTGGGGCCTGATTTTTCAGTCGTCTTCGAAGCCGTCTAGGATTATGTTTAGGTTTGCTCAGGAAGAGCGAACCCGAAGGGTCCAGTTGCATGTGGGGCTGGGTAAAGGCTCCCCTGGGGAGTTCACTTGTACCCAAAGCCTTCCTTTGGGGGCACTTTTGGATGGGCGAAAAGGGCTTGCAACGCATTTCCTGGGGCCTGATTTTTCAGTCGTCTTCGAAGCCGGCTAGGGCTATGTTTAGGGATGCTCGGAAACAGCGAACCCGGAGGGTCCAGTTGCATGTGGGGCTGCGTAAAGGCTCCCCTGGGGAGTTCACTTGTACCCAAAGTCTTCCTTTGCGGGCACTTTTGGATGGTCCAAAGGGGCTTGCAACGCCTTTCCTGGGGCCTGATTTTTCAGTCGTCTCCGATGACTGCTAGGGCTACGTTTAGGTTTGCTCATGAACAGCGAACCCGGAGGGTCCAGTTGCATGTGGGGCTGCGTAAAGGCTCCCCTGGGGAGTTCACTTGTACCCAAAGCCTTCCTTTGGTGACACTTTTGGATGGTCCAAAGGGGCTTGCAACGCGTTTTCTGGGGCCCTCGTTTTCAGTCTTCTCCCATGCCGGCTAGTGATATATTTAGGGTTGCTCGGAAAAATCGAACCCGGAGGGTCCAGTTGCATGTGGGGCTGCGTAAAGGCTCCCCTGGGGAGTTCACTTGTACCCAAAGCCTTCCTTTGGGGGAACTTTTGGATGGTCCGAAGGGGCTCGCAACGCATTTCCTAGGGCCTGAATTTTCACTTGTCTCCGATGACGGATAAAGCTATGTTTAGGTTTGCTTAGGAACAGCGAACCCGGAGGGTCCAGTTGCATGTGGGGCTGCGTAAAGGCTCCCCTGGGGAGTTCACTTGTACCCAAAGCCTTTCTTTTGGGGGCACATTTGGATGGGCGAAAAGGCCTCGGAACGCATTTCCTTGGGCCTGATTTTTCACTCGTCTCTGATGACGGCTAGGGCTACGTTTAGGTTTGCTCAGGAACAGCGAACCCGGAGGGTCCAGTTGCATGTGGGGCTGCGTAAAGGCTCCACTGGGGAGTTCACTTGTACCCAAAGCCTTCCTTTGCGGGCACTTTTGGATGGTCCAAAGGGGCTCGCAACGCATTTCCTGGGGCCTGATTTTTCAGTCGTCTCCGATGCCGGCTAGGGCTACGTTTAGGTTTGCTCATGATCAGCGTACCCGAAGGGTCCAGTTGCACGTGGGGCTGCGTAAAGGCTCCCCTGGGGAGTTCACTTGTACCCAAAGCCTTCCTTTGGGGGCACTTTTGGATGGTCCTAAGGGGCTTGCAACGCATTTCCTGGGGCCTGATTTTTCAGTCTTCATCGATGCCGGCTAGGGCTATGTATAGGGATGCTCGGAAACAGCGAACCCAGAGGGTCCAGTTGCATGTGGGGCTGCGTAAAGGCTCCCCTGGGGAGTTCACTTGTACCCAAACCTTCCTTTGGGGGCACTTTTGGATGGACGAAAAGGGCTCGCAACGCATTTCCTGGGGCCTGAATTTTCACTCGTCTTCGATGCCGGCTAGGGGTATGTTTAGGGATGCTCGGAAACAGCGAACCTGAAGGGTCCAGTTGCATGTGGGGCTGCGTAAAGGCTCCCCTGGGGAGTTCTCTTGTACCCAAAGCCTTCCTTTGGGGGCACTTTTGGATGGGCGAAAAGGGCTCGTAACTCATTTCCTGGGGCCTGATTTTTCAGTCGTCATCGATGCCGGCTAGGGCTATGTTTAGGGATGCTCGGAAACAGCGAACCCGAAGGGTCCAGTTGCATGTGGGGCTGCGTAAAGGCTCCCCTGGGGAGTTCACTTGTATCCAAAGCCTTCCTTTGGTGACACTTTTGGATTGGCGAAAATATGGCTCGGAACGCGTTTCCTGGGGCCTGATTTTTCACTCGTCTCCGATGACGGCTAGGGCTATGTTTAGGGATGCTCGGAAAAATCGAACCCGGAGGGTCCAGTTGCATGTGGGGCTGCGTAAAGGCTCCCCTGGGGAGTTCACTTGTATCCAAAGCCTTCCTATGGGGGCACGTTTGGATGGTCCAAAGGGGCTGGCAACGCATTTCCTGGGGCCTGATTTTTCACTCGTCTCCGATGACGGCTAGGGCTACGTTTAGGTTTGCTCATGAACAGCGAACCCGGAGGGTCCAGTTGCATGTGGGGCTGCGTAAAGGCTCCCCTGGGGAGTTCACTTGTACCCAAAGCCTTCCTTTGGTGACACTTTTGGATGGTCCAAAGGGGCTTGCAACGCGTTTTCTGGGGCTCGGGTTTTCAGTATTCTCCCATGCCGGCTAGGGATATATTTAGGGTTGCTCGGAAAAATCGAACCTGAAGGGTCCAGTTGCATGTGGGGCTGCGTAAAGTCTCCCCTGGGGAGTTCTCTTGTACCCAAAGCCTTCCTTTGGGGGCACTTTTGGATGGGCGAAAAGGCCTCACAACGCATTTCCTAGGGCCTGATTTTTCACTCGTCTTCGAAGCCGGCTAGGGCTATGTTTAGGGATGCTCGGAAACAGCGAACCCGGAGGGTCCAGTTGCATGTGGGGCTGCGTAAAGGCTCCCCTGGGGAGTTCTCTTGTACCAAAAGTCTTCCTTTGGGGGCAAATTTGGATGGGCGAAAAGGGCTCGCAACGCATTTCCTGGGGCCTGATTTTTAACTCGTCTCCGAAGACGGCTAGGGCTACCTTTAGGTTTGTTCAGGAACAGCGAACCCGGAAGGTCCAGTTGCATGTGGGGCTGCGTAAAGGCTCCCCTGGGGAGTTCTCTTGTACCCAAAGCCTTCCTTTGGTGACACTTTTGGATGGTCCAAAGGGGCTTGCAACGCGTTTTCTGGGGCCCGGGTTTTCAGTCTTCTCCCATGCCGGCTAGGGATATATTTAGTATTGCTCGGAAAAATCGAACCCGGAGGGTCCAGTTGCATGTGGGGCTGCGTAAAGGCTCCCCTGGGGAGTTCACTTGTACCCAAAGCCTTCCTTTGGGGGCACTTTTGGATGGACGAAAAGGGCTCGCAACGCATTTCCTGGGGCCTGATTTTTCAGTCGTCTTCTTTGCCGTCTAGGGCTATGTTTAGGGATGCTCGGAAACAGCGAACCCGGAGGGTCCAGTTGCATGTGGGGCTGCGTAAAGGCTCCCCTGGGGAGTTCACTTGTACCCAAAGCCTTCCTTTGGGGGCACATTTGGATGGGCGAAAAGGGCTCGCAACGCATTTCCTGGGGCCTGATTTTTCACTCATCTCCGATGACGGCTAGAGCTACGTTTAGGTTTGCTCAGGAACAGCAAACCAGGAGGGTCCAGTTGCATGTGGGGCTGCGTAAAGGCTCCCCTAAGGAGTTCACTTGTACCCAAAGCCTTCCTTTGGGGGCACGTTTGGATGGTCCAAAAAGGCTCGCAACGCATTTCCTGGGGCTTGATTTTTCAGTCGTCTTCGATGCCGGCTAGGGGTATGTTTAGGGATGCTCAGAAACAGCGAACCCGGAGGGTCCAGTTGCATGTGGGGCTGCGTAAAGGCTCCCCTGGGGAGTTCACTTGTACCCATAGCCTTCCTTTGGTGACACTTTTGGATGGTCCAAAGGGGCTTGCAACGCGTTTTCTGGGGCTCGGGTTTTCAGTCTTCTCCCATGCCTGCTAGGGATATATTTAGGGTTGCTCGGAAAAATCGAACCTGAAGGGTCCAGTTGCATGTGGGTCTGCGTAAAGGCTCCCCTGGGGAGTTCTCTTGTATCCAAAGCCTTCCTTTGGGGGCACATTTGGATGGGCGAAAAGGGCTCGCAACGCATTTCCTGGGGCTTGATTTTTCAGTCGTCTTCGATGCCGGCTAGGGGTATGTATAGGGATGCTCGGAAACAGCGAACCCGGAGGGTCCAGTTGCATGTGGGGCTACGTAAAGGCTTCCCTGGGGAGTTCTCTTGTACCCAAAGCCTTACTTTGGGGGCACTTTTGGATGGTCTGAAGGGGGTGGCAACACATTTCCTGGGGCCTGATTTTTCACTCGTCTTCGATGCCGGCTAGGGCTATGTTTAGGGATCCTCGGAAACAGCGAACCCGGAGGGTCCAGTTGCATGTGGGGCTGCGTAAAGGCTCCCCTGGGGAGTTCTCTTGTACCCAAAGCCTTCCTTTGGTGACACTTTTGGATGGTCTGAAGGGGGTGGCAACACATTTCCTGGGGCCTGGTTTTTCACTCGTCTTCGATGCCGTCTAGGGCTATGTTTAGGGATGCTCGGAAACAGCGAACCCGGAGGGTCCAGTTGCATGTGGGGCTGCGTAAAGGCTCCCCTGGGGAGTTCTCTTGTACCAAAAGTCTTCCTTTGGGGGCACATTTTGATGGGCGAAAATGGCTCGGAACGCATTTCCTGGGGCCTGATTTTTAACTCGTCTCCGAAGACGGCTAGGGCTACGTTTAGGTTTGTTCAGGAACAGCGAACCCGGAGGGTCCAGTTGCATGTGGGGCTGCGTAAAGGCTCCCCTGGGGAGTTCTCTTGTACCCAAAGCCTTCCTTTGGTGACACTTTTGGATGGTCCAAAGGGGCTTGCAACGCGTTTTCTGGGGCCCGGGTTTTCAGTCTTCTCCCATGCCGGCTAGGGATATATTTAGCATTGCTCGGAAAAATCGAACCCGGAGGGTCCAGTTGCATGTGGGGCTGCGTAAAGGCTCCCCTGGGGAGTTCTCTTGTACCCAAAGCCTTCCTTTGGGGGCACTTTTGGATGGGCGAAAAGGGCTCGTAACGCATTTCCTGGGGCCTGATTTTTCAGTCGTCATTGATGCCGGCTAGGGCTATGTTTAGGGATGCTCGGAAACAGCGAACCCGGAGGGTCCAGTTGCATGTGGGGCTGCGTAAAGGCTCCCCTGGGGAGTTCACTTGTACCCAAAGCCTTCCTTTGGGGGCACTTTTGGATGGGCGAAAATGGCTCGCAACGCATTTCCTGGGGCCTGATTTTTCAGTCGTCTTCGAAGCCGTCTAGGATTATGTTTAGGTTTGCTCAGGAAGAGCGAACCCGGAGGGTCCAGTTGCATGTGGGGCTGGGTAAAGGCTCCCCTGGGGAGTTCACTTGTACCCAAAGCCTTCCTTTGGGGGCACTTTTGGATGGGCGAAAAGGGCTTGCAACGCATTTCCTGGGGCCTGATTTTTCAGTCGTCTTCGAAGCCGGCTAGGGCTATGTTTAGGGATGCTCGGAAACAGCGAACCCGGAGGGTCCAGTTGCATGTGGGGCTGCGTAAAGGCTCCCCTGGGGAGTTCACTTGTACCCAAAGCCTTCCTTTGCGGGCACTTTTGGATGGTCCAAAGGGGCTTGCAACGCCTTTCCTGGGGCCTGATTTTTCAGTCGTCTCCGATGACTGCTAGGGCTACGTTTAGGTTTGCTCATGAACAGCGAACCCGGAGGGTCCAGTTGCATGTGGGGCTGCGTAAAGGCTCCCCTGGGGAGTTCTCTTGTACCCAAAGCCTTCCTTTGGTGACACTTTTGGATGGTCCAAAGGGGCTTGCAACGCGTTTTCTGGGGCCCTCGTTTTCAGTCTTCTCCCATGCCGGCTAGTGATATATTTAGGGTTGCTCGGAAAAATCGAACCCGGAGGGTCCAGTTGCATGTGGGGCTGCGTAAAGGCTCCCCTGGGGAGTTCACTTGTACCCAAAGCCTTCCTTTGGGGGAACTTTTGGATGGTCCGAAGGGGCTCGCAACGCATTTCCTAGAGCCTGAATTTTCACTTGTCTCCGATGACGGATAAAGCTATGTTTAGGTTTGCTTAGGAACAGCGAACCCGGAGGGTCCAGTTGCATGTGGGGCTGCGTAAAGGCTCCCCTGGGGAGTTCACTTGTACCCAAAGCCTTTCTTTTGGGGGCACATTTGGATGGGCGAAAAGGCCTCGGAACGCATTTCCTTGGGCCTGATTTTTCACTCGTCTCTGATGACGGCTAGGGCTACGTTTAGGTTTGCTCAGGAACAGCGAACCCGGAGGGTCCAGTTGCATGTGGGGCTGCGTAAAGGCTCCACTGGGGAGTTCACTTGTACCCAAAGCCTTCCTTTGCGGGCACTTTTGGATAGTCCAAAGGGGCTCGCAACGCATTTCCTGGGGCCTGATTTTTCAGTCGTCTCCGATGCCGGCTAGGGCTACGTTTAGGTTTGCTCATGATCAGCGTACCCGAAGGGTCCAGTTGCACGTGGGGCTGCGTAAAGGCTCCCCTGGGGAGTTCACTTGTACCCAAAGCCTTCCTTTGGGGGCACTTTTGGATGGTCCTAAGGGGCTTGCAACGCATTTCCTGGGGCCTGATTTTTCAGTCGTCATCGATGCCGGCTAGGGCTATGTATAGGGATGCTCGGAAACAGCGAACCCAGAGGGTCCAGTTGCATGTGGGGCTGCGTAAAGGCTCCCCTGGGGAGTTCACTTGTACCCAAACCTTCCTTTGGGGGCACTTTTGGATGGACGAAAAGGGCTCGCAACGCATTTCCTGGGGCCTGAATTTTCACTCGTCTTCGATGCCGGCTAGGGGTATGTTTAGGGATGCTCGGAAACAGCGAACCTGAAGGGTCCAGTTGCATGTGGGGCTGCGTAAAGGCTCCCCTGGGGAGTTCTCTTGTACCCAAAGCCTTCCTTTGGGGGCACTTTTGGATGGGCGAAAAGGGCTCGTAACTCATTTCCTGGGGCCTGATTTTTCAGTCGTCATCGATGCCGGCTAGGGCTATGTTTAGGGATGCTCGGAAACAGCGAACCCGGAGGGTCCAGTTGCATGTGGGGCTGCGTAAAGGCTCCCCTGGGGAGTTCACTTGTATCCAAAGCCTTCCTTTGGTGACACTTTTGGATTGGCGAAAATATGGCTCGGAACGCGTTTCCTGGGGCCTGATTTTTCACTCGTCTCCGATGACGGCTAGGGCTATGTTTAGGGATGCTCGGAAAAATCGAACCCGGAGGGTCCAGTTGCATGTGGGGCTGCGTAAAGGCTCCCCTGGGGAGTTCACTTGTACCCAAAGCCTTCCTTTGGGGGCACATTTGGATGGGCGTAAAGGCCTCGGAACGCATTTCCTGGGGCCTGATTTTTCACTCGTCTCCGATGACGGCTAGGGCTACGTTTAGCTTTGCTCAGGAACAGCAAACCAGTAGGGTGCAGTTGCATGTGGGGCTGCGTAAAGGCTCCCCTTGGGGAGTTCACTTGTACCCAAAGCCTTCCTTTGCGGGCACTTTTGGATGGTCCAAAGGGGCTCGTAACGCATTTCCTGGGGCCTGATTTTTCAGGCGTCTCCGATGCCGGCTAGGGCTACGTTTAGGTTTGCTCATGAACAGCGTACCCGGAGGGTCCAGTTGCATGTGGGGCTGCGTAAAGGCTCCCCTGGGGAGTTCACTTGTACCCAAAGCCTTCCTTTGGGGGCACTTTTGGATGGTCCGAAGGAGCTCGCAACGCATTTCCTAGAGCCTGAATTTTCACTTGTCTCCGATGACGGATAGGGTTATGTATAGGGATGCTCGGAAACACTAAACCCGGAGGGTCCAGTTGCATGTGGGGCTGCGTAAAGGCTCCCCTGGGGAGTTCACCTGTACCCAAAGCCTTCCTTTGGGGGCACATTTGGACGGGCGAAAAGGTCTCGGAACGCATTTCCTGGGGCCTGATTTTTCATTCGTCTTCGATGCCATCTAGGGCTATGTTTAGGGATGCTCGGAAACAGCGAACCCGGAGGGTCCAGTTGCATGTGGGGCTGCGTAAAGGCTCCCCTGGGGAGTTCACCTGTACCCAAAGCCTTCCTTTGGGGGCTCATTTGGACGGGCGAAAAGGGCTTGCAACGCGTTTTCTGGGACCCGGGATTTCAGTCTTCTCCCATGCCGGCTAGGGATATGTTTAGGGATGCTCGGAAACAGCGAACCCGAAGGGTCCAGTTGCATGTGGGGCTGCGTAAAGGCACCCCTTGGGGAGTTCACTTGTACCCAAAGCCTTCCTTTGGGGGCACTTTTGGATGGTCCAAAGGGGCTCGCAACGCATTTCCTGTGGCCTGATTTTTCAATCGTCATCGATGCCGGCTAGGGATATATTTAGGGATGCTCAGGAACAGCGAACCCGGAGGGTCCAGTTGCATGTGGGGCTGCGTAAAGGCTCCCCTGGGGAGTTCACTTGTACCCAAAGCCTTCCTTTGGGGGTACTTTTGGATGGGAGAAAAGAGCTCGCAACGCATTTCCGTGGGCCTGATTTTTCACTCGTCTCCGATGATGGCTAGGGCTACGTTTAGGTTTGCTCATGAACAGCGAACCCGGAGGGTCCAGTTGCATGTGGGGCTGCGTAAAGGCTCCCCTGGGGAGTTCACTTGTACCCAAATTCTTCCTTGGTGACACTTTTGGATGGTCCAAAGGGGCTTGCAACGCGTTTTCTGGGGCCCGGGTTTTCAGTCTTCTCCCATGCCGGCTAGGGATATATTTAGGATTGCTCGGAAAAATCAAACCCGGATGGTCCAGTTGCATGTGGGGCTGCGTAAAGGCTCCCCTGGGGAGTTCACTTGTATCCAAAGCCTTCCTATGGGGGCACGTTTGGATGGTCCAAAGGGGCTGGCAACGCATTTCCTGGGGCCTGATTTTTCACTCGTCTCCGATGACGGCTAGGGCTACGTTTAGGTTTGCTCATGAACAGCGAACCCGGAGGGTCCAGTTGCATGTGGGGCTGCGTAAAGGCTCCCCTGGGGAGTTCTCTTGTACCCAAAGCCTTCCTTTGGTGACACTTTTGGATGGTCCAAAGGGGCTTGCAACGCGTTTTCTGGGGCTCGGGTTTTCAGTATTCTCCCATGCCGGCTAGGGATATATTTAGGGTTGCTCGGAAAAATCGAACCTGAAGGGTCCAGTTGCATGTGGGGCTGCGTAAAGTCTCCCCTGGGGAGTTCTCTTGTACCCAAAGCCTTCCTTTGGGGGCACTTTTGGATGGGCGAAAAGGCCTCACAACGCATTTCCTAGGGCCTGATTTTTCAGTCGTCTTCGAAGCCGGCTAGGGCTATGTTTAGGGATGCTCGGAAACAGCGAACCCGGAGGGTCCAGTTGCATGTGGGGCTGCGTAAAGGCTCCCCTGGGGAGTTCTCTTGTACCAAAAGTCTTCCTTTGGGGGCACATTTGGATGGGCGAAAAGGGCTCGCAACGCATTTCCTGGGGCCTGATTTTTAACTCGTCTCCGAAGACGGCTAGGGCTACCTTTAGGTTTGTTCAGGAACAGCGAACCCGGAAGGTCCAGTTGCATGTGGGGCTGCGTAAAGGCTCCCCTGGGGAGTTCTCTTGTACCCAAAGCCTTCCTTTGGTGACACTTTTGGATGGTCCAAAGGGGCTTGCAACGCGTTTTCTGGGGCCCGGGTTTTCAGTCTTCTCCCATGCCGGCTAGGGATATATTTAGTATTGCTCGGAAAAATCGAACCCGGAGGGTCCAGTTGCATGTGGGGCTGCGTAAAGGCTCCCCTGGGGAGTTCACTTGTACCCAAAGCCTTCCTTTGGGGGCACTTTTGGATGGACGAAAAGGGCTCGCAACGCATTTCCTGGGGCCTGATTTTTCAGTCGTCTTCTTTGCCGTCTAGGGCTATGTTTAGGGATGCTCGGAAACAGCGAACCCGGAGGGTCCAGTTGCATGTGGGGCTGCGTAAAGGCTCCCCTGGGGAGTTCACTTGTACCCAAAGCCTTCCTTTGGGGGCACATTTGGATGGGCGAAAAGGGCTCGCAACGCATTTCCTGGGGCCTGATTTTTCACTCATCTCCGATGACGGCTAGAGCTACGTTTAGGTTTGCTCAGGAACAGCAAACCAGGAGGGTCCAGTTGCATGTGGGGCTGCGTAAAGGCTCCCCTAAGGAGTTCACTTGTACCCAAAGCCTTCCTTTGGGGGCACGTTTGGATGGTCCAAAAAGGCTCGCAACGCATTTCCTGGGGCTTGATTTTTCAGTCGTCTTCGATGCCGGCTAGGGGTATGTTTAGGGATGCTCAGAAACAGCGAACCCGGAGGGTCCAGTTGCATGTGGGGCTGCGTAAAGGCTCCCCTGGGGAGTTCACTTGTACCCAAAGCCTTCCTTTGGTGACACTTTTGGATGGTCCAAAGGGGCTTGCAACGCGTTTTCTGGGGCTCGGGTTTTCAGTCTTCTCCCATGCCGGCTAGGGATATATTTAGGGTTGCTCGGAAAAATCGAACCTGAAGGGTCCAGTTGCATGTGGGTCTGCGTAAAGGCTCCCCTGGGGAGTTCTCTTGTATCCAAAGCCTTCCTTTGGGGGCACATTTGGATGGGCGAAAAGGGCTCGCAACGCATTTCCTGGGGCTTGATTTTTCAGTCGTCTTCGATGCCGGCTAGGGGTATGTTTAGGGATGCTCGGAAACAGCGAACCCGGAGGGTCCAGTTGCATGTGGGGCTGCGTAAATGCTCCCCTGGGGAGTTCAGTTGTACCCAAAGCCTTCCTTTGGGGGCACTTTTCGATGGGCGAAAAGGCCTCGGAACGCATTTCCTGGGGCCTGATTTTTCAGTCGTCTCCGATGCCGGCTAGGGCTATGTTTAGGTTTGCTTAGGAACAGCGAACCCGGAGGGTCCAGTTGCATGTGGGGCTGCGTAAAGGCTCCCCTGGGGAGATCACTTGTACCCAAAGCCTTCCTTTGCGGGCACTTTTGAATGGTCCAAAGGGGCTCGCAACGCATTTCCTGGGGCCTGATTTTTCACTCGTCTCCGATGACGGCTAGAGCTACGTTTAGGTTTGCTCAGGAACAGCGAACCCGGAGGGTCCAGTTGCATGTGGGGCTGCGTAAAGGCTCCCCTGGGGAGTTCACTTGTACCCAAAGCCTTCCTTTGGGGGCACGTTTGGATGGTCCAAAGGGGCTCGCAACGCATTTCCTGGGGCCTGATTTTTCACTCGTCTCCGATGACGGCTAGGGCTACGTTTAGGTTTGCTCAGGAACAGCGAACCCGGAGGGTCCAGTTGCATGTGGGGCTGCGTAAAGGCTCCCCTGGCGAGTTCTCTTGTACCCAAAGCCTTCCTTTGGTGACACTTTTGGATGGTCCAAAGGGGCTTGCAACGCGTTTCTGGGGCTCGAGTTTTCAGTCTTCTCCCATGCCGGCTAGTGATATATTTAGTGTTGCTCGGGAAAATCGAACCTGAAGGGTCCAGTTGCATGTGGGGCTGCGTAAAGGCTCCCCTGGGGAGTTCTCTTGTACCCAAAGCCTTTCTTTGGGGGCACTTTTGGGTGGGCGAAAAGGGCTCGCAACGCATTTCCTGGGGCTTGATTTTTCAGTCGTCTTCGATGCCGGCTAGGGGTATGTTTAGGGATGCTCGGAAACAGCGAACCCGGAGGGTCCAGTTGCATGTGGGGCTGCGTAAAGGCTCCCCTGGGGAGTTCAGTTGTACGCAAAGTCTTCCTTTGGGGGCACTTTTGGATGGGCGAAAAGGGCTCGCAACGCATTTCCTGGGGCCTGATTTTTCACTCGTATCCGATGACGGCTAGGGCTATGTTTAGGGATGCTCGGAAACAGCGAACCCGAAGGGTCCAGTTGCATGTGGGGCTGCGTAAAGGCTCCCCTGGGGAGTTCACTTGTACCCAAAGCCTTCCTTTGCGGGCACTTTTGGATGGGCGAAATGTCCTCGGAACGCATTTCCTGGGGCCTGATTTTTCAGTCGTCTCCGATGCCGGCTAGGGCTACATTTAGGTTTGCTCAGGACAGCAAACCAGGACGGTCCAGTTGCATGTGGGGCTGCGTAAAGGCTCCCCTGGGGAGTTCACTTGTACCCAAAGCCTTCCTTTGCGGGCACTTTTGGATGGGCGAAAAGGCCTCGGAACGCATTTCCTGGGGCCTGATTTTTCAGTCGTCTCCGATGACGGCTAGGGCTACGTTTAGGTTTTCTCAGGAACAGCAAACCAGGAGGGTCCAGTTGCATGTGGGGCTGCGTAAAGGCTCCCCTGGGGAGTTCACTTGTACCCAAAGCCTTCCTTTGGGGGCACTTTTGGATGGGCGAAAAGGGCTCGCAACGCATTTCCTGGGGCTTGATTTTTCAGTCGTCTTCGATGCCGGCTAGGGGTATGTTTAGGGATGCTCGGAAACAGCGAACCCGGAGGTTCCAGTTGCATGTGGGGCTGCGTAAAGGCTCCCCTGGGGAGTTCACTTGTACCCAAAGCCTTCCTATGGGGGAACTTTTGGATGGTCCGAAGGGGCTCGCAACGCATTTCCTAGGGCCTGAATTTTCACTTGTCTCCGATGACGGATAAAGCTATGTTTAGGTTTGCTTAGGAACAGCGAACCCGGAGGGTCCAGTTGCATGTGGGGCTGCGTAAAGGCTCCCCTGGGGAGTTCACTTGTACCCAAAGCCTTCCTTTGGTGACACTTTTAGATGGTCCAAAGGGGCTTGCAACGCGTTTTCTGGGGCTCGAGTTTTCAGTCTTCTCCCATGCCGGCTAGGGATATATTTAGGGTTGCTCGGGAAAATCGAACCTAAAGGGTCCAGTTGCATGTGGGGCTGCGTAAAGGCTCCCCTGGGGAGTTCACTTGTACCCAAAGCCTTCCTTTGGGGGCACTTTTGGATGGACGAAATGGGCTCGCAACGCATTTCTTGGGGCCTGATTTTTCACTTGTCTCCGATGCCGGCTAGGGCTATGTTTAGGGATGCTCGGAAACATTGAACCCGGAGGGTCCAGTTGCATGTGGGGCTGCGTAAAGGCTCCCCTGGGGAGTTCACTTGTACCCAAAGCCTTCCTTTGGGGGCACTTTTGGATGGGCGAAAAGGGCTCGTAACTCATTTCCTGGGGCCTAATTTTTCAGTCGTCATCGATGCCGGCTAGGGCTATGTTTAGGGATGCTCGGAAACAGCGAACCCGAAGGGTCCAGTTGCATGTGGGGCTGCGTAAAGGCTCCCCTGGGGAGTTCACTTGTACCCAAAGCCTTCCTTTGGTGACACTTTTGGATTGGCGAAAATATGGCTCGGAACGCATTTCCTGGGGCCTGATTTTTCACTCGTCTCCGATGACGGCTAGGGCTATGTTTAGGGATGCTCGGAAACAGCGAACCCGGAGGGTCCAGTTGCATGTGGGGCTGCGTAAAGGCTCCCCTGGGGAGTTCACTTGTACCCAAAGCCTTCCTTTGGGGGCACATTTGGATGGGCGAAAAGGCCTCGGAACGCATTTCCTGGGGCCTGATTTTTCTCTCGTCTCCGATGACGGCTAGGGCTACGTTTAGGTTTGCTCGGAACAGCAAACCAGTAGGGTGCAGTTGCATGTGGGGCTGCGTAAAGGCTCCCCTTGGGGAGTTCACTTGTACCCAAAGCCTTCCTTTGCGGGCACTTTTGGATGGTCCAAAGGTTCTCGTAACGCATTTCCTGGGGCCTGATTTTTCAGGGGTCTCCGATGCCGGCTAGGGCTACGTTTAGGTTTGCTCATGAACAGCGTACCCGGAGGGTCCAGTTGCATGTGGGGCTGCGTAAAGGCTCCCCTGGGGAGTTCACTTGTACCCAAAGCCTTCCTTTGGGGGCACTTTTGGATGGACGAAAAGGGCTCGCAACGCATTTCCTGGGGCCTGATTTTTCAGTTGTCTCCGGTGACGACTAGGGCTATGTTTAGGGATGCTCGGAAACAGTAAACCCGGAGGGTCCAGTTGCATGTGGGGCTGCGTAAAGGCTCCCCTGGGGAGTTCACTTGTACCCAAAGCCTTCCTTTGGGGGCACATTTGGACGGGCGAAAGGGTCTCGGAACGCATTTCCTGGGGCCTGATTTTTCATTCGTATTCGATGCCATCTAGGGCTATGTTTAGGGATGCTCGGAAACAGCGAACCCGGAGGGTCCAGTTGCATGTGGGGCTGCGTAAAGGCTCCCCTGGGGAGTTCACTTGTACCAAAAGCCTTCCTTTGGGGGCTCATTTGGACGGGGGAAAAGGGCTTGCAACGCGTTTTCTGGGACCCGGGATTTCAGTCTTCTCCCATGCCGGCTAGGGATATGTTTAGGGATGCTCGGAAAAATCGAACCCGAAGGGTCCAGTTGCATGTGGGGCTGCGTAAAGGCTCCCCTGGGGAGTTCACTTGTACCCAAAGCCTTCCTTTGGGGGCACTTTTGGATGGTCCAAAGGGGCTCGCAACGCATTTCCTGTGGCCTGATTTTTCAATCGTCATCGATGCCGGCTAGGGATATATTTAGGGATGCTCAGGAACAGCGAACCCGGAGGGTCCAGTTGCATGTGGGGCTGCGTAAAGGCTCCCCTGGGGAGTTCTCTTGTACCCAAAGCCTTCCTTTGGGGGCACTTTTGGATGGGCGAAAAGGGCTCGTAACGCATTTCCTGGGGCCTGATTTTTCAGTCGTCATCGATGCCGGCTAGGGCTATGTTTAGGGATGCTCGGAAACAGCGAACCCGGAGGGTCCAGTTGCATGTGGGGCTGCGTAAAGGCTCCCCTGGGGAGTTCACTTGTACCCAAAGCCTTCCTTTGGGGGCACTTTTGGATGGACGAAAAGGGCTCGCAACACATTTCCTGGGGCCTGATTTTTCAGTCGTCTTCGAAGCCGTCTAGGACTATGTTTAGGTTTGCTCAGGAACAGCGAACCCGGAGGGTCCAGTTGCATGTGGGGCTGCGTAAAGGCTCCCCTGGGGAGTTCACTTGTACCCAAAGCCTTCCTTTGGGGGCACTTTTGGATGGGCGAAAAGGGCTCGCAACGCATTTCCTGGGGCCTGATTTTTCAGTCGTCTTCTTTGCCGTATAGGGCTATGTTTAGGGATGCTCGGAAACAGCGAACCCGGAGGGTCCAGTTGCATGTGGGGCTGCGTAAAGGCTCCCCTGGGGAGTTCACTTGTACCCAAAGCCTTCCTTTGGTGACACTTTTGGATGGTCCAAAGGGGCTTGCAACGCGTTTTCTGGGGCCCGGGTTTTCAGTCTTCTCCCATGACGGCTAGTGATATATTTAGGATTGCTCGGAAAAATCGAACCCGGAGGGTCCAGTTGCATGTGGGGCTACGTAAAGGCTTCCCTGGGGAGTTCTCTTGTACCCAAAGCCTTACTTTGGGGGCACTTTTGGATGGTCTGAAGGGGGTGGCAACACATTTCCTGGGGCCTGATTTTTCACTCGTCTTCGATGCCGGCTAGGGCTATGTATAGGGATCCTCGGAAACAGCGAACCCGGAGGGTCCAGTTGCATGTGGGGCTGCGTAAAGGCTTCCCTGGGGAGTTCTCTTGTACCCAAAGCCTTACTTTGGGCTCACTTTTGGATGGTCTGAAGGGGGTGGCAACACATTTCCTGGGGCCTGGTTTTTCACTCGTCTTCGATGCCGTCTAGGGCTATGTTTAGGGATGCTCGGAAACAGCGAACCCGGAGGGTCCAGTTGCATGTGGGGCTGCGTAAAGGCTCCCCTGGGGAGTTCTCTTGTACCAAAAGTCTTCCTTTGGGGGCACATTTGGATGGGCGAAAATGGCTCGGAACGCATTTCCTGGGGCCTGATTTTTAACTCGTCTCCGAAGACGGCTAGGGCTACGTTTAGGTTTGTTCAGGAACAGCGAACCCGGAGGGTCCAGTTGCATGTGGGGCTGCGTAAAGGCTCCCCTGGGGAGTTCTCTTGTACCCAAAGCCTTCCTTTGGTGACACATTTGGATGGTCCAAAGGGGCTTGCAACGCGTTTTCTGGGGCCCGGGTTTTCAGTCTTCTCCCATGCCGGCTAGGGATATATTTAGTATTGCTCGGAAAAATCGAACCCGGAGGGTCCAGTTGCATGTGGGGCTGCGTAAAGGCTCCCCTGGGGAGTTCTCTTGTACCCAAAGCCTTCCTTTGGGGGCACTTTTGGATGGGCGAAAAGGGCTCGTAACGCATTTCCTGGGGCCTGATTTTTCAGTCGTCATTGATGCCGGCTAGGGCTATGTTTAGGGATGCTCGGAAACAGCGAACCCGGAGGGTCCAGTTGCATGTGGGGCTGCGTAAAGGCTCCCCTGGGGAGTTCACTTGTACCCAAAGCCTTCCTTTGGGGGCACTTTTGGATGGGCGAAAAGGGCTCGCAACGCATTTCCTGGGGCCTGATTTTTCAGTCGTCTTCGAAGCCGTCTAGGATTATGTTTAGGTTTGCTCAGGAAGAGCGAACCCGGAGGGTCCAGTTGCATGTGGGGCTGGGTAAAGGCTCCCCTGGGGAGTTCACTTGTACCCAAAGCCTTCCTTTGGGGGCACTTTTGGATGGGCGAAAAGGGCTTGCAACGCATTTCCTGGGGCCTGATTTTTCAGTCGTCTTCGAAGCCGGCTAGGGCTATGTTTAGGGATGCTCGGAAACAGCGAACCCGGAGGGTCCAGTTGCATGTGGGGCTGCGTAAAGGCTCCCCTGGGGAGTTCACTTGTACCCAAAGTCTTCCTTTGCGGGCACTTTTGGATGGTCCAAAGGGGCTTGCAACGCCTTTCCTGGGGCCTGATTTTTCAGTCGTCTCCGATGACTGCTAGGGCTACGTTTAGGTTTGCTCATGAACAGCGAACCCGGAGGGTCCAGTTGCATGTGGGGCTGCGTAAAGGCTCCCCTGGGGAGTTCACTTGTACCCAAAGCCTTCCTTTGGTGACACTTTTGGATGGTCCAAAGGGGCTTGCAACGCGTTTTCTGGGGCCCTCGTTTTCAGTCTTCTCCCATGCCGGCTAGTGATATATTTAGGGTTGCTCGGAAAAATCGAACCCGGAGGGTCCAGTTGCATGTGGGGCTGCGTAAAGGCTCCCCTGGGGAGTTCACTTGTACCCAAAGCCTTCCTTTGGGGGAACTTTTGGATGGTCCGAAGGGGCTCGCAACGCATTTCCTAGGGCCTGAATTTTCACTTGTCTCCGATGACGGATAAAGCTATGTTTAGGTTTGCTTAGGAACAGCGAACCCGGAGGGTCCAGTTGCATGTGGGGCTGCGTAAAGGCTCCCCTGGGGAGTTCACTTGTACCCAAAGCCTTTCTTTTGGGGGCACATTTGGATGGGCGAAAAGGCCTCGGAACGCATTTCCTTGGGCCTGATTTTTCACTCGGCTCTGATGACGGCTAGGGCTACGTTTAGGTTTGCTCAGGAACAGCGAACCCGGAGGGTCCAGTTGCATGTGGGGCTGCGTAAAGGCTCCACTGGGGAGTTCACTTGTACCCAAAGCCTTCCTTTGCGGGCACTTTTGGATGGTCCAAAGGGGCTCGCAACGCATTTCCTGGGGCCTGATTTTTCAGTCGTCTCCGATGCCGGCTAGGGCTACGTTTAGGTTTGCTCATGATCAGCGTACCCGAAGGGTTCAGTTGCACGTGGGGCTGCGTAAAGGCTCCCCTGGGGAGTTCACTTGTACCCAAAGCCTTCCTTTGGGGGCACTTTTGGATGGTCCTAAGGGGCTTGCAACGCATTTCCTGGGGCCTGATTTTTCAGTCGTCATCGATGCCGGCTAGGGCTATGTATAGGGATGCTCGGAAACAGCGAACCCAGAGGGTCCAGTTGCATGTGGGGCTGCGTAAAGGCTCCCCTGGGGAGTTCACTTGTACCCAAACCTTCCTTTGGGGGCACTTTTGGATGGACGAAAAGGGCTCGCAACGCATTTCCTGGGGCCTGAATTTTCACTCGTCTTCGATGCCGGCTAGGGGTATGTTTAGGGATGCTCGGAAACAGCGAACCTGAAGGGTCCAGTTGCATGTGGGGCTGCGTAAAGGCTCCCCTGGGGAGTTCTCTTGTACCCAAAGCCTTCCTTTGGGGGCACTTTTGGATGGGCGAAAAGGGCTCGTAACTCATTTCCTGGGGCCTGATTTTTCAGTCGTCATCGATGCCGGCTAGGGCTATGTTTAGGGATGCTCGGAAACAGCGAACCCGAAGGGTCCAGTTGCATGTGGGGCTGCGTAAAGGCTCCCCTGGGGAGTTCACTTGTATCCAAAGCCTTCCTTTGGTGACACTTTTGGATTGGCGAAAATATGGCTCGGAACGCGTTTCCTGGGGCCTGATTTTTCACTCGTCTCCGATGACGGCTAGGGCTATGTTTAGGGATGCTCGGAAAAATCGAACCCGGAGGGTCCAGTTGCATGTGGGGCTGCGTAAAGGCTCCCCTGGGGAGTTCACTTGTACCCAAAGCCTTCCTTTGGGGGCACATTTGGATGGGCGTAAAGGACTCGGAACGCATTTCCTGGGGCCTGATTTTTCACTCGTCTCCGATGACGGCTAGGGCTACGTTTAGCTTTGCTTAGGAACAGCAAACCAGTAGGGTGCAGTTGCATGTGGGGCTGCGTAAAGGCTCCCCTTGGGGAGTTCACTTGTACCCAAAGCCTTCCTTTGCGGGCACTTTTGGATGGTCCAAAGGGGCTCGTAACGCATTTCCTGGGGCCTGATTTTTCAGGCGTCTCCGATGCCGGCTAGGGCTACGTTTAGGTTTGCTCATGAACAGCGTACCCGGAGGGTCCAGTTGCATGTGGGGCTGCGTAAAGGCTCCCCTGGGGAGTTCACTTGTACCCAAAGCCTTCCTTTGGGGGCACTTTTGGATGGACGAAAAGGGCTCGCAACGCATTTCCTGGGGCCTGATTTTTCAGTCGTCTCCGGTGACGACTAGGGTTATGTATAGGGATGCTCGGAAACAGTAAACCCGGAGGGTCCAGTTGCATGTGGGGCTGCGTAAAGGCTCCCCTGGGGAGTTCACCTGTACCCAAAGCCTTCCTTTGGGGGCACATTTGGACGGGCGAAAAGGTCTCGGAACGCATTTCCTGGGGCCTGATTTTTCATTCGTCTTCGATGCCATCTAGGGCTATGTTTAGGGATGCTCGGAAACAGCGAACCCGGAGGGTCCAGTTGCATGTGGGGCTGCGTAAAGGCTCCCCTGGGGAGTTCACCTGTACCCAAAGCCTTCCTTTGGGGGCTCATTTGGACGGGCGAAAAGGGCTTGCAACGCGTTTTCTGGGACCCGGGATTTCAGTCTTCTCCCATGCCGGCTAGGGATATGTTTAGGGATGCTCGGAAAAATCGAACCCGAAGGGTCCAGTTGCATGTGGGGCTGCGTAAAGGCTCCCCTTGGGGAGTTCACTTGTACCCAAAGCCTTCCTTTGGGGGCACTTTTGGATGGTCCAAAGGGGCTCGCAACGCATTTCCTGTGGCCTGATTTTTCAATCGTCATCGATGCCGGCTAGGGATATATTTAGGGATGCTCAGGAACAGCGAACCCGGAGGGTCCAGTTGCATGTGGGGCTGCGTAAAGGCTCCCCTGGGGAGTTCACTTGTACCCAAAGCCTTCCTTTGGGGGTACTTTTGGATGGGAGAAAAGAGCTCGCAACGCATTTCCGTGGGCCTGATTTTTCACTCGTCTCCGATGATGGCTAGGGCTACGTTTAGGTTTGCTCATGAACAGCGAACCCGGAGGGTCCAGTTGCATGTGGGGCTGCGTAAAGGCTCCCCTGGGGAGTTCACTTGTACCCAAATTCTTCCTTGGTGACACTTTTGGATGGTCCAAAGGGGCTTGCAACGCGTTTTCTGGGGCCCGGGTTTTCAGTCTTCTCCCATGCCGGCTAGGGATATATTTAGGATTGCTCGGAAAAATCAAACCCGGATGGTCCAGTTGCATGTGGGGCTGCGTAAAGGCTCCCCTGGGGAGTTCACTTGTATCCAAAGCCTTCCTATGGGGGCACGTTTGGATGGTCCAAAGGGGCTGGCAACGCATTTCCTGGGGCCTGATTTTTCACTCGTCTCCGATGACGGCTAGGGCTACGTTTAGGTTTGCTCATGAACAGCGAACCCGGAGGGTCCAGTTGCATGTGGGGCTGCGTAAAGGCTCCCCTGGGGAGTTCACTTGTACCCAAAGCCTTCCTTTGGTGACACTTTTGGATGGTCCAAAGGGGCTTGCAACGCGTTTTCTGGGGCTCGGGTTTTCAGTATTCTCCCATGCCGGCTAGGGATATATTTAGGGTTGCTCGGAAAAATCGAACCTGAAGGGTCCAGTTGCATGTGGGGCTGCGTAAAGTCTCCCCTGGGGAGTTCTCTTGTACCCAAAGCCTTCCTTTGGGGGCACTTTTGGATGGGCGAAAAGGCCTCACAACGCATTTACTAGGGCCTGATTTTTCAGTCGTCTTCGAAGCCGGCTAGGGCTATGTTTAGGGATGCTCGGAAACAGCGAACCCGGAGGGTCCAGTTGCATGTGGGGCTGCGTAAAGGCTCCCCTGGGGAGTTCTCTTGTACCAAAAGTCTTCCTTTGGGGGCACATTTGGATGGGCGAAAAGGGCTCGCAACGCATTTCCTGGGGCCTGATTTTTAACTCGTCTCCGAAGACGGCTAGGGCTACCTTTAGGTTTGTTCAGGAACAGCGAACCCGGAAGGTCCAGTTGCATGTGGGGCTGCGTAAAGGCTCCCCTGGGGAGTTCTCTTGTACCCAAAGCCTTCCTTTGGTGACACTTTTGGATGGTCCAAAGGGGCTTGCAACGCGTTTTCTGGGGCCCGGGTTTTCAGTCTTCTCCCATGCCGGCTAGGGATATATTTAGTATTGCTCGGAAAAATCGAACCCGGAGGGTCCAGTTGCATGTGGGGCTGCGTAAAGGCTCCCCTGGGGAGTTCACTTGTACCCAAAGCCTTCCTTTGGGGGCACTTTTGGATGGACGAAAAGGGCTCGCAACGCATTTCCTGGGGCCTGATTTTTCAGTCGTCTTCTTTGCCGTCTAGGGCTATGTTTAGGGATGCTCGGAAACAGCGAACCCGGAGGGTCCAGTTGCATGTGGGGCTGCGTAAAGGCTCCCATGGGGAGATCACTTGTACCCAAAGCCTTCCTTTGCGGGCACTTTTGGATGGTCCAAAGGGGCTGGCAACGCATTTCCTGGGGCCTGATTTTTCAGTCGTCTCCGATGACGGCTAGGGCTACGTTTAGGTTTGCTCATGAACAGCGAACCCGGAGGGTCCAGTTGCATGTGGGGCTGTGTAAAGGCTCCCCTGGGGAGTTCTCTTGTACCCAAAGCCTTCCTTTGGTGACACTTTTGGATGGTCCAAAGGGGCTTGCAACGCGTTTTCTGGGGCTCGGGTTTTCAGTCTTCTCACATGCCATCTAGGGCTATGTTTAGGGATGCTCGGAAACAGCGAACCCGGAGGGTCCAGTTGCATGTGGGGCTGCGTAAAGGCTCCCCTGGGGAGTTCTCTTGTACCCAAAGCCTTCCTTTGGGGGCACTTTTGGATGGGCGAAAAGGGCTCGTAACGCATTTCCTGGGGCCTGATTTTTCAGTCGTCATCGATGCCGGCTAGGGCTATGTTTAGGGATGCTCGGAAACAGCGAACCCGGAGGGTCCAGTTGCATGTGGGGCTGCGTAAAGGCTCCCCTGGGGAGTTCTCTTGTACCCAAAGCCTTCCTTTGGTGACACTTTTGGATGGTCCAAAGGGGCTTGCAACGCGTTTTCTGGGGCCCGGGTTTTCAGTCTTCTCCCATGACGGCTAGTGATATATTTAGGATTGCTCGGAAAAATCGAACCCGGAGGGTCCAGTTGCATGTGGGGCTACGTAAAGGCTTCCCTGGGGAGTTCTCTTGTACCCAAAGCCTTACTTTGGGGGCACTTTTGGATGGTCTGAAGGGGGTGGCAACACATTTCCTGGGTCCTGATTTTTCAGTCGTCTTCGATGCCGGCTAGGGCTATGTTTAGGGATGCTCGGAAACAGCGAACCCGGAGGGTCCAGTTGCATGTGGGGCTGCGTAAAGGCTCCCCTGGGGAGTTCTCTTGTACCCAAAGCCTTCCTTTGGTGACACTTTTGGATGGTCTGAAGGGGGTGGCAACACATTTCCTGGGGCCTGGTTTTTCACTCGTCTTCGATGCCGTCTAGGGCTATGTTTAGGGATGCTCGGAAACAGCGAACCCGGAGGGTCCAGTTGCATGTGGGGCTGCGTAAAGGCTCCCCTGGGGAGTTCTCTTGTACCAAAAGTCTTCCTTTGGGGGCACATTTGGATGGGCGAAAATGGCTCGGAACGCATTTCCTGGGGCCTGATTTTTAACTCGTCTCCGAAGACGGCTAGGGCTACGTTTAGGTTTGTTCAGGAACAGCGAACCCGGAGGGTCCAGTTGCATGTGGGGCTGCGTAAAGGCTCCCCTGGGGAGTTCTCTTGTACCCAAAGCCTTCCTTTGGTGACACTTTTGGATGGTCCAAAGGGGCTTGCAACGCGTTTTCTGGGGCCCGGGTTTTCAGTCTTCTCCCATGCCGGCTAGGGATATATTTAGTATTGCTCGGAAAAATCGAACCCGGAGGGTCCAGTTGCATGTGGGGCTGCGTAAAGGCTCCCCTGGGGAGTTCTCTTGTACCCAAAGCCTTCCTTTGGGGGCACTTTTGGATGGGCGAAAAGGGCTCGTAACGCATTTCCTGGGGCCTGATTTTTCAGTCGTCATCGATGCCGGCTAGGGCTATGTTTAGGGATGCTCGGAAACAGCGAACCCGGAGGGTCCAGTTGCATGTGGGGCTGCGTAAAGGCTCCCCTGGGGAGTTCACTTGTACCCAAAGCCTTCCTTTGGGGGCACTTTTAGATGGGCGAAAAGGGCTCGCAACGCATTTCCTGGTGCCTGATTTTTCAGTCGTCTTCGAAGCCGTCTAGGATTATGTTTAGGTTTGCTCAGGAAGAGCGAACCCGGAGGGTCCAGTTGCATGTGGGGCTGGGTAAAGGCTCCCCTGGGGAGTTCACTTGTACCCAAAGCCTTCCTTTGGGGGCACTTTTGGATGGGCGAAAAGGGCTTGCAACGCATTTCCTGGGGCCTGATTTTTCAGTCGTCTTCGAAGCCGTCTAGGGCTATGTTTAGGGATGCTCGGAAACAGCGAACCCGGAGGGTCCAGTTGCATGTGGGGCTGCGTAAAGGCTCCCCTGGGGAGATCACTTGTACCCAAAGCCTTCCTTTGGGGGCACTTTTGGATGGTCTGAAGGGGCTGGCAACACATTTCCTGAGTCCTGATTTTTCACTTGTGTTCGATGCCGGCTAGGGCTATGTTTAGGGATGCTCGGAAACAGCGAACCCGGAGGGTCCAGTTGCATGTGGGGCTGCGTAAAGGCTCCCCTGGGGAGTTCTCTTGTACCCAAAGTCTTCCTTTGGGGGCACATTTGGATGGGCAAAAAGGCCTCGGAACGCATTTCCTGGGGCCTGATTTTTCAGTCGTCTCCGATGACGGCTAGGGCTACGTTTAGGTTTGCTCATGAACTGCGAACCCGGAGGGTCCAGTTGCATGTGGGGCTGTGTAAAGGCTCCCCTGGGGATTTCACTTGTACCCAAAGCCTTCCTTTGGTGACACTTTTGGATGGTCCAAAGGGGCTTGCAACGCGTTTTCTGGGGCCCGGGTTTTCAGTCTTCTCCCATGCCGGCTAGTGATATATTTAGGGTTGCTCGGAAAAATCGAACCTGGAGGGTCCAGTTGAATGTGTGGCTGCGTAAAGGCTCCCCTGGGGAGTTCACTTGTACCCAAAGCCTTCCTTTGGGGGCACTTTTGGATGGGCGAAAAGAGCTCGCAACGCATTTCCTGGGGCCTGATTTTTCAGTCGTCTTCGAAGCCGTCTAGGGCTATGTTTAGGGATGCTCGGAAACAGCAGACCCGGAGGGTCCAGTTGCATGTGGGGCTGCGTAAAGGCTCCCCTGGGGAGTTCACTTGTACCCAAAGTCTTCCTTTGCGGACACTTTTGGATGGTCCAAAGGGTCTTGCAACGCCTTTCCTGGGGCCTGATTTTTCAGTCGTCTCTGATGACGGCTAGGGCTACGTTTAGGTTTGCTCATGAACAGCGAACCCGGAGGGTCCAGTTGCATGTGGGGCTGCGTAAAGGCTCCCCTGGGGAGTTCACTTGTACCCAAAGCCTTCCTTTGGTGACACTTTTGGATGGTCCAAAGGGGCTTGCAACGTGTTTTCTGGGGTCCTCGTTTTCAGTCTTCTCCCATGCCGGCTAGTGATATATTTAGGTTTGCTCGGAAAAATCGAACCCGGAGGGTCCAGTTGCATGTGTGGCTGCGTAAAGGCTCCCCTTGGGAGTTCACTTGTATCCAAAGCATTCCTTTGGGGGCACATTTGGATGGGCGAAAAGGGCTCGCAACTCATTTCCTGGGGCCTGATTTTTCAGTCGTCTTCGAAGCCGTCTAGGGCTATGTTTAGGGATGCTCGGAAACAGCGAACCCGGAGGGTCCAGTTGCATGTGGGGCTGCGTAAAGGCTCCCCTGGGGAGATCACTTGTACCCAAAGCCTTCCTTTGGGGGCACATTTGGATGGGCGAAAAGGGCTCGCAACGCATTTCCTGGGGCCTGATTTTTCACTCGTCTTCGAAGCCGGCATGGGGTATGTTTAGGGATGCTCGGAAACAGCGAACCCGAAGGGTCCAGTTGCATGTGGGGCTGCGTAAAGGCTCCCCTGGGGAGTTCACTTGTACCCAAAGCCTTCCTTTGCGGGCACTTTTGGATGGTCCAAAGGGGCTCGCAACGCATTTCCTGGGGCCTGATTTTTCAGTCGTCTCCGATGACGGCTAGGGCTACGTTTAGGTTTGCTCATGAACAGCGAACCCGGAGGGTCCAGTTGCATGTGGGGCTGCGTAAAGGCTCCCCTGGAGAGTTCTCTTGTACCCAAAGCCTTCCTTTGGTGACACTTTTGGATGGTCCAAAGGGGCTTGCAACGCGTTTTCTGGGGCCCGGGTTTTCAGTCTTCTCCCATGCCGGCTAGGGATATATTTAGGATTGCTCGGAAAAATCGAACCCGAAGGGTCCAGTTGCATGTGGGGCTGCGTAAAGGCTCCCCTGGGGAGTTCACTTGTACCCAAAGCCTTCCTTTGGGGGCACTTTTGGATGGTCCAAAGGGGCTCGCAACGCATTTCCTGGGCCTGATATTTCAGTCGTCCTCGATGCCGGCTAGGGATATGTTTAGGGATGCTCGGAAACAGCGAACACGGAGGGTCCAGTTGCATGTGGGGCTGCGTAAAGGCTCCCCTGGGGAGTTCACTTGTACCCAAAGCCTTTCTTTGGTGACACTTTTGGATGGTCCAAAGGGGCTTGCAATGCGTTTTCTGGGGCCTGGATTTTCAGTCTTCTCCCAAGCCGGCTAGGGATATATTTAGGGTTGCTCGGAAAAATCGAACCCGGAGGGTCCAGTTGCATGTGTGGCTGCGTAAAGGCTCCCCTGGGGAGTTTACTTGTATCCAAAGCCTTCTTTTGGGGGCACTTTTGGATGGTCCTAAGGGGCTCGCAACGCATTTCCTGGGGCCTGATTTTTCAGTCGTCATCGATGCCGGCTAGGGCTATGTTTAGGGATGCTCGGAAACAGCGAACCCGGAGGGTCCAGTTGCATGTGGGGCTGCGTAAAGGCTCCCCTGGGGAGTTCACTTGTACCCAAAGTCTTCCTTTGCGGGCACTTTTGGATGGTCCAAAGGGTCTTGCAATGCCTTTCCTGGGGCCTGATTTTTCAGTCGTCTCCGATGACGGCTAGGGCTACGTTTAGGTTTGCTCATGAACAGCGAACCCGGAGGGTCCAGTTGCATGTGGGGCTGCGTAAAGGCTCCCCTGGGGAGTTCACTTGTACCCAAAGACTTCCTTTGGTGACACTTTTGGATGGTCCAAAGGGGCTTGCAACGCGTTTTCTGGGGCCCTCGTTTTCAGTCTTCTCCCAAGCCGGCTAGGGATATATTTAGGGTTGCTCGGAAAAATCGAACCCGGAGGGTCCAGTTGCATGTGTGGCTGCGTAAAGGCTCCCCTGGGGACTTTACTTGTATCCAAAGCATTCCTTTGGGGGCACTTTTGGATGGTCCTAAGGGGCTCGCAACGCATTTCCTGGGGCCTGATTTTTCAGTCGTCATCGATGCCGGCTAGGGATATGTTTAGGGATGCTCGGAAACAGCGAACCCGGAGGGTCCAGTTGCATGTGGGGCTGCGTAAAGGCTCCCCTGGGGAGTTCACTTGTACCCAAAGTCTTCCTTTGCGGGCACTTTTGGATGGTCCAAAGGGTCTTGCAACGCCTTTCCTGGGGCCTGATTTTTCAGTCGTCTCCGATGACGGCTAGGGCTACGTTTAGGTTTGCTCATGAACAGCGAACCCGGAGGGTCCAGTTGCATGTGGGGCTGCGTAAAGGCTCCCCTGGGGAGTTCTCTTGTACCCAAAGCCTTCCTTTGGTGACACTTTTGGATGGTCCAAAGGGGCTTGCAACGCGTTTTCTGGGGCCCGGGTTTTCAGTCTTCTCCCATGCCGGCTAGTGATATATTTAGGGTTGCTCGGAAAAATCGAACCCGGAAAGTCCAGTTGCATGTGGGACTGCGTAAAGGCTCCCCTGGGGAGATCACTTGTACCCAAAGCCTTCCTTTGCGGGCACATTTGGATGGGCGAAAAGGGCTCGCAACGCATTTCCTGGGGCCTGATTTTTCAGTCGTCTTCGAAGCCGGCATGGGGTATGTTTAGGGATGCTCGGAAACAGCGAACCCGGAGGGTCCAGTTGCATGTGGGGCTGCGTAAAGGCTCCCCTGGGGAGTTCACTTGTACCCAAAGCCTTCCTTTGCGGGCACTTTTGGATGGTCCAAAGGGGCTCGCAACGCATTTCCTGGGGCCTGATTTTTCAGTCGTCTCCGATGACGGCTAGGGCTACGTTTAGGTTTGCTCATGAACAGCGAACCCGGAGGGTCCAGTTGCATGTGGGGCTGCGTAAAGGCTCCCCTGGAGAGTTCTCTTGTACCCAAAGCCTTCCTTTGGTGACACTTTTGGATGGTCCAAAGGGGCTTGCAACGCGTTTTCTGGGGCCCGGGTTTTCAGTCTTCTCCCATGCCGGCTAGGGATATATTTAGGATTGCTCGGAAAAATCGAACCCGGAGGGTCCAGTTGCATGTGTGGCTGCGTAAAGGCTCCCCTGGGGAGTTTACTTGTATCCAAAGCCTTCCTTTGGGGGCACTTTTGGATGGTCCTAAGGGGCTCGCAACGCATTTCCTGGGGCCTGATTTTTCAGTCGTCATCGATGCCGGCTAGGGCTATGTTTAGGGATGCTCGGAAACAGCGAACCCGGAGGGTCCAGTTGCATGTGGGGCTGCGTAAAGGCTCCCCTGGGGAGTTCACTTGTACCCAAAGTCTTCCTTTGCGGGCACTTTTGGATGGTCCAAAGGGTCTTGCAATGCCTTTCCTGGGGCCTGATTTTTCAGTCGTCTCCGATGACGGCTAGGGCTACGTTTAGGTTTGCTCATGAACAGCGAACCCGGAGGGTCCAGTTGCATGTGGGGCTGCGTAAAGGCTCCCCTGGGGAGTTCACTTGTACCCAAAGACTTCCTTTGGTGACACTTTTGGATGGTCCAAAGGGGCTTGCAACGCGTTTTCTGGGGCCCTCGTTTTCAGTCTTCTCCCAAGCCGGCTAGGGATATATTTAGGGTTGCTCGGAAAAATCGAACCCGGAGGGTCCAGTTGCATGTGTGGCTGCGTAAAGGCTCCCCTGGGGACTTTACTTGTATCCAAAGCATTCCTTTGGGGGCACTTTTGGATGGTCCTAAGGGGCTCGCAACGCATTTCCTGGGGCCTGATTTTTCAGTCGTCATCGATGCCGGCTAGGGATATGTTTAGGGATGCTCGGAAACAGCGAACCCGGAGGGTCCAGTTGCATGTGGGGCTGCGTAAAGGCTCCCCTGGGGAGTTCACTTGTACCCAAAGTCTTCCTTTGCGGGCACTTTTGGATGGTCCAAAGGGTCTTGCAACGCCTTTCCTGGGGCCTGATTTTTCAGTCGTCTCCGATGACGGCTAGGGCTACGTTTAGGTTTGCTCATGAACAGCGAACCCGGAGGGTCCAGTTGCATGTGGGGCTGCGTAAAGGCTCCCCTGGGGAGTTCTCTTGTACCCAAAGCCTTCCTTTGGTGACACTTTTGGATGGTCCAAAGGGGCTTGCAACGCGTTTTCTGGGGCCCGGGTTTTCAGTCTTCTCCCATGCCGGCTAGTGATATATTTAGGGTTGCTCGGAAAAATCGAACCCGGAAAGTCCAGTTGCATGTGGGACTGCGTAAAGGCTCCCCTGGGGAGATCACTTGTACCCAAAGCCTTCCTTTGCGGGCACATTTGGATGGGCGAAAAGGGCTCGCAACGCATTTCCTGGGGCCTGATTTTTCAGTCGTCTTCGAAGCCGGCATGGGGTATGTTTAGGGATGCTCGGAAACAGCGAACCCGGAGGGTCCAGTTGCATGTGGGGCTGCGTAAAGGCTCCCCTGGGGAGTTCACTTGTACCCAAAGCCTTCCTTTGCGGGCACTTTTGGATGGTCCAAAGGGGCTCGCAACGCATTTCCTGGGGCCTGATTTTTCAGTCGTCTCCGATGACGGCTAGGGCTACGTTTAGGTTTGCTCATGAACAGCGAACCCGGAGGGTCCAGTTGCATGTGGGGCTGCGTAAAGGCTCCCCTGGGGAGTTCTCTTGTACCCAAAGCCTTCCTTTGGTGACACTTTTGGATGGTCCAAAGGGGCTTGCAACGCGTTTTCTGGGGCCCGGGTTTTCAGTCTTCTCCCATGCCGGCTAGGGATATATTTAGGATTGCTCGGAAAAATCGAACCCGAAGGGTCCAGTTGCATGTGGGGCTGCGTAAAGGCTCCCCTGGGGAGTTCACTTGTACCCAAAGCCTTCCTTTGGGGGCACATTTGGATGGGCGAAAAGGGCTCGCAACGCATTTCCTGGGGCCTGATTTTTCACTCGTCTTCGATGCCGTCTAGGGCTATGTTTAGGGATGCTCGGAAACAGCGAACCCGGAGGGTCCAGTTGCATGTGGGGCTGAGTAAAGGCTCCCCTGGGGAGTTCACTTGTACCCAAAGCCTTCCTTTGGTGACACTTTTGGATGGTCCAAAGGGGCTTGCAACGCGTTTTCTGGGGCCCGGGTTTTCAGTCTTCTCCCAAGCCGGCTAGGGATATATTTAGGATTGCTCGGAAAAATCGAACCCGGAGGGTCCAGTTGCATGTGGGGCTGCGTAAAGGCTCCCCTGGGGAGTTCACTTGTACCCAAAGCCTTCCTTTGGGGGCACTTTTGGATGGTCCAAAGGGGCTCGCAACGCATTTCCTGGGCCTGATATTTCAGTCGTCCTCGATGCCGGCTAGGGATATGTTTATGGATGCTCGGAAACAGCGAACACGGAGGGTCCAGTTGCATGTGGGGCTGCGTAAAGGCTCCCCTGGGGAGTTCACTTGTACCCAAAGCCTTTCTTTGGTGACACTTTTGGATGGTCCAAAGGGGCTTGCAACGCGTTTTCTGGGGCCTGGATTTTCAGTCTTCTCCCAAGCCGGCTAGGGATATATTTAGGGTTGCTCGGAAAAATCGAACCCGGAGGGTCCAGTTGCATGTGTGGCTGCGTAAAGGCTCCCCTGGGGAGTTTACTTGTATCCAAAGCCTTCTTTTGGGGGCACTTTTGGATGGTCCTAAGGGGCTCGCAACGCATTTCCTGGGGCCTGATTTTTCAGTCGTCATCGATGCCGGCTAGGGCTATGTTTAGGGATGCTCGGAAACAGCGAACCCGGAGGGTCCAGTTGCATGTGGGGCTGCGTAAAGGCTCCCCTGGGGAGTTCACTTGTACCCAAAGTCTTCCTTTGCGGGCACTTTTGGATGGTCCAAAGGGTCTTGCAATGCCTTTCCTGGGGCCTGATTTTTCAGTCGTCTCCGATGACGGCTAGGGCTACGTTTAGGTTTGCTCATGAACAGCGAACCCGGAGGGTCCAGTTGCATGTGGGGCTGCGTAAAGGCTCCCCTGGGGAGTTCACTTGTACCCAAAGCCTTCCTTTGGTGACACTTTTGGATGGTCCAAAGGGGCTTGCAACGCGTTTTCTGGGGCCCTCGTTTTCAGTCTTCTCCCAAGCCGGCTAGGGATATATTTAGGGTTGCTCGGAAAAATCGAACCCGGAGGGTCCAGTTGCATGTGTGGCTGCGTAAAGGCTCCCCTGGGGACTTTACTTGTATCCAAAGCATTCCTTTGGGGGCACTTTTGGATGGTCCTAAGGGGCTCGCAACGCATTTCCTGGGGCCTGATTTTTCAGTCGTCATCGATGCCGGCTAGGGATATGTTTAGGGATGCTCGGAAACAGCGAACCCGGAGGGTCCAGTTGCATGTGGGGCTGCGTAAAGGCTCCCCTGGGGAGTTCACTTGTACCCAAAGTCTTCCTTTGCGGGCACTTTTGGATGGTCCAAAGGGTCTTGCAACGCCTTTCCTGGGGCCTGATTTTTCAGTCGTCTCTGATGACGGCTAGGGCTACGTTTAGGTTTGCTCATGAACAGCGAACCCGGAGGGTCCAGTTGCATGTGGGGCTGCGTAAAGGCTCCCCTGGGGAGTTCACTTGTACCCAAAGCCTTCCTTTGGTGACACTTTTGGATGGTCCAAAGGGGCTTGCAACGCGTTTTCTGGGGCCCTCGTTTTCAGTCTTCTCCCATGCCGGCTAGTGATATATTTAGGGTTGCTCGGAAAAATCGAACCCGGAGGGTCCAGTTGCATGTGTGGCTGCGTAAAGGCTCCCCTGGAGAGTTCACTTGTATCCAAAGCATTACTTTGGGGGCACTTTTTGATGGGCGAAAAGGGCTCGCAACGCATTTCCTGGGGCCTGATTTTTCAGTCGTCTTCGAAGCCGTCTAGGGCTATGTTTAGGGATGCTCGGAAACAGCGAACCCGGAGGGTCCAGTTGCATGTGGGGCTGCGTAAAGGCTCCCCTGGGGAGTTCACTTGTACCCAAAGCCTTCCTTTGCGGGCACTTTTGGATGGTCCAAAGGGGCTCGCAACGCATTTCCTGGGGCCTGATTTTTCAGTCGTCTCCGATGACGGCTAGGGCTACGTTTAGGTTTGCTCATGAACAGCGAACCCGGAGGGTCCAGTTGCATGTGGGGCTGCGTAAAGGCTCCCCTGGAGAGTTCTCTTGTACCCAAAGCCTTCCTTTGGTGACACTTTTGGATGGTCCAAAGGGGCTTGCAACGCGTTTTCTGGGGCCCGGGTTTTCAGTCTTCTCCCATGCCGGCTAGGGATATATTTAGGATTGCTCGGAAAAATCGAACCCGAAGGGTCCAGTTGCATGTGGGGCTGCGTAAAGGCTCCCCTGGGGAGTTCAGTTGTACCCAAAGCCTTCCTTTGGGGGCACATTTGGATGGGCGAAAAGGGCTCGCAAAGCATTTCCTGGGGCCTGATTTTTCAGTCGTCTTCGATGCCGTCTAGGGCTATGTTTAGGGATGCTCGGAAACAGCGAACCCGGAGGGTCCAGTTGCATGTGGGGCTGAGTAAAGGCTCCCCTGGGGAGTTCACTTGTACCCAAAGCCTTCCTTTGGTGACACTTTTGGATGGTCCAAAGGGGCTTGCAACGCGTTTTCTGGGGCCCGGGTTTTCAGTCTTCTCCCAAGCCGGCTAGGGATATATTTAGGATTGCTCGGAAAAATCGAACCCGGAGGGTCCAGTTGCATGTGGGGCTGCGTAAAGGCTCCCCTGGGGAGTTCACTTGTACCCAAAGCCTTCCTTTGGGGGCACATTTGGATGGTCCAAAGGGGCTCGCAACGCATTTCCTGGGCCTGATATTTCAGTCGTCCTCGATGCCGGCTAGGGATATGTTTAGGGATGCTCGGAAACAGCGAACCCGGAGGGTCCAGTTGCATGTGGGGCTGCGTAAAGGCTCCCCTGGGGAGTTCACTTGTACCCAAAGCCTTCCTTTGCGGGCACTTTTGGATGGGCGAAAAGGGCTCGCAACGCATTTCCTGGGGCCTGATTTTTCAGTCGTCTCCGATGCCGGCTAGGGATATGTTTAGGGATGCTCGGAAACAACGAACACGGAGGGTCCAGTTGCATGTGGGGCTGCGTAAAGGCTCCCCTGGGGAGTTCACTTGTACCCAAAGCCTTCCTTTGGGGGCACTTTTGGATGGGCGAAAAGGGCTTGCAACGCCTTTCCTGGGGCCTGATTTTTCAGTTGTCTTCGATGCCTTCTAGGACTATGTTTAGGGATGCTCGGAAACAGTAAACCCGGAGGGTCCAGTTGCATGTGGGGCTGCGTAAAGGCTCCCCTGGGGAGTTCTCTTGTACCCAAAGTCTTCCTTTGGGGGCACATTTGGATGGGCGAAAAGGGCTAGGAACGCATTTCCTGGGGCCTGATTTTTCACTCGTCTCCGATGCCGGCTAGGGCTACGTTTAGGTTAGCTCATGAACAGCGAACCCGGAGGGTCCAGTTGCATGTGGGGCTGCGTAAAGGCTCCCCTGGGGAGATCACTTGTACCCAAAGCCTTCCTCTGGGGGCACTTTTGGATGGGCGAAAAGGGCTCGCAACGCATTTCCTGGGGCCTGATTTTTCACTCGTCTTCGATGCCGTCTAGGGCTATGTTTAGGGATGCTCGGAAACAGCGAACCCGGAGGGTCCAGTTGCATGTGGGGCTGTGTAAAGGCTCCCCTGGGGAGTTCACTTGTACGCAAAGTCTTCCTTTGGGGGCACTTTTGGATGGGCGAAAAGGCCTCGGAACGCATTTCCTGGGGCCTGATTTTTCAGTCGTCTCCGATGACGGCTAGGGCTACGTTTAGGTTTGCTCATGAACAGCGAACCCGGAGGGTCCAGTTGCATGTGGGGCTGCGTAAAGGCTCCCCTGGGGAGTTCACTTGTACCCAAAGCCTTCCTTTGGGGGCACTTTTGGATGGGCGAAAAGGGCTCGCAACGCATTTCCTGGGGCCTGATTTTTCAGTCGTCTTCGAAGCCGTCTAGGATTATGTTTAGGTTTGCTCAGGAAGAGCGAACCCGAAGGGTCCAGTTGCATGTGGGGCTGGGTAAAGGCTCCCCTGGGGAGTTCACTTGTACCCAAAGCCTTCCTTTGGGGGCACTTTTGGATGGGCGAAAAGGGCTTGCAACGCATTTCCTGGGGCCTGATTTTTCAGTCGTCTTCGAAGCCGTCTAGGGCTATGTTTAGGGATGCTCGGAAACAGCGAACCCGGAGGGTCCAGTTGCATGTGGGGCTGCGTAAAGGCTCCCCTGGGGAGATCACTTGTACCCAAAGCCTTCCTTTGGGGGCACTTTTGGATGGTCTGAAGGGGCTGGCAACACATTTCCTGAGTCCTGATTTTTCACTTGTCTTCGATGCCGGCTAGGGCTATGTTTAGGGATGCTCGGAAACAGCGAACCCGGAGGGTCCAGTTGCATGTGGGGCTGCGTAAAGGCTCCCCTGGGGAGTTCTCTTGTACCCAAAGTCTTCCTTTGGGGGCACATTTGGATGGGCGAAAAGGCCTCGGAACGCATTTCCTGGGGCCTGATTTTTCAGTCGTCTCTGATGACGGCTAGGGCTACGTTTAGGTTTGCTCATGAACAGCGAACCCGGAGGGTCCAGTTGCATGTGGGGCTGTGTAAAGGCTCCCCTGGGGATTTCACTTGTACCCAAAGCCTTCCTTTGGTGACACTTTTGGATGGTCCAAAGGGGCTTGCAACGCGTTTTCTGGGGCCCTCGTTTTCAGTCTTCTCCCATGCCGGCTAGTGATATATTTAGGGTTGCTCGGAAAAATCGAACCCGGAAAGTCCAGTTGCATGTGGGACTGCGTAAAGGCTCCCCTGGGGAGATCACTTGTACCCAAAGCCTTCCTTTGCGGGCACTTTTGGATGGGCGAAAAGGGCTCGCAACGCATTTCCTGGGGCCTGATTTTTCAGTCGTCTTCGAAGCCGGCTAGGGGTATGTTTAGGGATGCTCGGAAACAGCGAACCCGGAGGGTCCAGTTGCATGTGGGGCTGCGTAAAGGCTCCCCTGGGGAGTTCACTTGTACCCAAAGCCTTCCTTTGCGGGCACTTTTGGATGGTCCACAGGGGCTCGCAACGCATTTCCTGGGGCCTGATTTTTCAGTCGTCTCCGATGACGGCTAGGGCTACGTTTAGGTTTGCTCATGAACAGCGAACCCGGAGGGTCCAGTTGCATGTGGGGCTGCGTAAAGGCTCCCCTGGAGAGTTCTCTTGTACCCAAAGCCTTCCTTTGGTGACACTTTTGGATGGTCCAAAGGGGCTTGCAACGCGTTTTCTGGGGCCCGGGTTTTCAGTCTTCTCCCATGCCGGCTAGGGATATATTTAGGATTGCTCGGAAAAATCGAACCCGAAGGGTCCAGTTGCATGTGGGGCTGCGTAAAGGCTCCCCTGGGGAGTTCAGTTGTACCCAAAGCCTTCCTTTGGGGGCACATTTGGATGGGCGAAAAGGGCTCGCAACGCATTTCCTGGGGCCTGATTTTTCAGTCGTCATCGATGCCGGCTAGGGATATGTTTAGGGATGCTCGGAAACAGCGAACCCGGAGGGTCCAGTTGCATGTGGGGCTGCGTAAAGGCTCCCCTGGGGAGTTCACTTGTACCCAAAGCCTTCCTTTGCGGGCACTTTTGGATGGGCGAAAAGGGCTCGCAACGCATTTCCTGGGGCCTGATTTTTCAGTCGTCTCCGATGCCGGCTAGGGATATGTTTAGGGATGCTCGGAAACAACGAACACGGAGGGTCCAGTTGCATGTGGGGCTGCGTAAAGGCTCCCCTGGGGAGTTCACTTGTACCCAAAGCCTTCCTTTGGGGGCACTTTTGGATGGGCGAAAAGGGCTTGCAACGCCTTTCCTGGGGCCTGATTTTTCAGTTGTCTTCGATGCCTTCTAGGACTATGTTTAGGGATGCTCGGAAACAGTAAACCCGGAGGGTCCAGTTGCATGTGGGGCTGCGTAAAGGCTCCCCTGGGGAGTTCTCTTGTACCCAAAGTCTTCCTTTGGGGGCACATTTGGATGGGCGAAAAGGGCTAGGAACGCATTTCCTGGGGCCTGATTTTTCACTCGTCTCCGATGCCGGCTAGGGCTACGTTTAGGTTAGCTCATGAACAGCGAACCCGGAGGGTCCAGTTGCATGTGGGGCTGCGTAAAGGCTCCCCTGGGGAGTTCACTTGTACCCAAAGCCTTCCTTTGGGGGCACTTTTGGATGGGCGAAAAGGGCTCGCAACGCATTTCCTGGGGCCTGATTTTTCAGTCGTCTTCGAAGCCGTCTAGGATTATGTTTAGGTTTGCTCAGGAAGAGCGAACCCGAAGGGTCCAGTTGCATGTGGGGCTGGGTAAAGGCTCCCCTGGGGAGTTCACTTGTACCCAAAGCCTTCCTTTGGGGGCACTTTTGGATGGGCGAAAAGGGCTTGCAACGCATTTCCTGGGGCCTGATTTTTCAGTCGTCTTCGAAGCCGTCTAGGGCTATGTTTAGGGATGCTCGGAAACAGCGAACCCGGAGGGTCCAGTTGCATGTGGGGCTGCGTAAAGGCTCCCCTGGGGAGATCACTTGTACCCAAAGCCTTCCTTTGGGGGCACTTTTGGATGGTCTGAAGGGGCTGGCAACACATTTCCTGAGTCCTGATTTTTCACTTGTCTTCGATGCCGGCTAGGGCTATGTTTAGGGATGCTCGGAAACAGCGAACCCGGAGGGTCCAGTTGCATGTGGGGCTGCGTAAAGGCTCCCCTGGGGAGTTCTCTTGTACCCAAAGTCTTCCTTTGGGGGCACATTTGGATGGGCGAAAAGGCCTCGGAACGCATTTCCTGGGGCCTGATTTTTCAGTCGTCTCTGATGACGGCTAGGGCTACGTTTAGGTTTGCTCATGAACAGCGAACCCGGAGGGTCCAGTTGCATGTGGGGCTGTGTAAAGGCTCCCCTGGGGATTTCACTTGTACCCAAAGCCTTCCTTTGGTGACACTTTTGGATGGTCCAAAGGGGCTTGCAACGCGTTTTCTGGGGCCCTCGTTTTCAGTCTTCTCCCATGCCGGCTAGTGATATATTTAGGGTTGCTCGGAAAAATCGAACCCGGAAAGTCCAGTTGCATGTGGGACTGCGTAAAGGCTCCCCTGGGGAGATCACTTGTACCCAAAGCCTTCCTTTGCGGGCACTTTTGGATGGGCGAAAAGGGCTCGCAACGCATTTCCTGGGGCCTGATTTTTCAGTCGTCTTCGAAGCCGGCTAGGGGTATGTTTAGGGATGCTCGGAAACAGCGAACCCGGAGGGTCCAGTTGCATGTGGGGCTGCGTAAAGGCTCCCCTGGGGAGTTCACTTGTACCCAAAGCCTTCCTTTGCGGGCACTTTTGGATGGTCCACAGGGGCTCGCAACGCATTTCCTGGGGCCTGATTTTTCAGTCGTCTCCGATGACGGCTAGGGCTACGTTTAGGTTTGCTCATGAACAGCGAACCCGGAGGGTCCAGTTGCATGTGGGGCTGCGTAAAGGCTCCCCTGGAGAGTTCTCTTGTACCCAAAGCCTTCCTTTGGTGACACTTTTGGATGGTCCAAAGGGGCTTGCAACGCGTTTTCTGGGGCCCGGGTTTTCAGTCTTCTCCCATGCCGGCTAGGGATATATTTAGGATTGCTCGGAAAAATCGAACCCGAAGGGTCCAGTTGCATGTGGGGCTGCGTAAAGGCTCCCCTGGGGAGTTCAGTTGTACCCAAAGCCTTCCTTTGGGGGCACATTTGGATGGGCGAAAAGGGCTCGCAACGCATTTCCTGGGGCCTGATTTTTCAGTCGTCATCGATGCCGGCTAGGGATATGTTTAGGGATGCTCGGAAACAGCGAACCCGGAGGGTCCAGTTGCATGTGGGGCTGCGTAAAGGCTCCCCTGGGGAGTTCACTTGTACCCAAAGCCTTCCTTTGCGGGCACTTTTGGATGGGCGAAAAGGGCTCGCAACGCATTTCCTGGGGCCTGATTTTTCAGTCGTCTCCGATGCCGGCTAGGGATATGTTTAGGGATGCTCGGAAACAACGAACACGGAGGGTCCAGTTGCATGTGGGGCTGCGTAAAGGCTCCCCTGGGGAGTTCACTTGTACCCAAAGCCTTCCTTTGGGGGCACTTTTGGATGGGCGAAAAGGGCTTGCAACGCCTTTCCTGGGGCCTGATTTTTCAGTTGTCTTCGATGCCTTCTAGGACTATGTTTAGGGATGCTCGGAAACAGTAAACCCGGAGGGTCCAGTTGCATGTGGGGCTGCGTAAAGGCTCCCCTGGGGAGTTCTCTTGTACCCAAAGTCTTCCTTTGGGGGCACATTTGGATGGGCGAAAAGGGCTAGGAACGCATTTCCTGGGGCCTGATTTTTCACTCGTCTCCGATGCCGGCTAGGGCTACGTTTAGGTTAGCTCATGAACAGCGAACCCGGAGGGTCCAGTTGCATGTGGGGCTGCGTAAAGGCTCCCCTGGGGAGATCACTTGTACCCAAAGCCTTCCTCTGGGGGCACTTTTGGATGGGCGAAAAGGGCTCGCAACGCATTTCCTGGGGCCTGATTTTTCACTCGTCTTCGATGCCGTCTAGGGCTATGTTTAGGGATGCTCGGAAACAGCGAACCCGGAGGGTCCAGTTGCATGTGGGGCTGTGTAAAGGCTCCCCTGGGGAGTTCACTTGTACCCAAAGTCTTCCTTTGGGGGCACTTTTGGATGGGCGAAAAGGCCTCGGAACGCATTTCCTGGGGCCTGATTTTTCAGTCGTCTCCGATGACGGCTAGGGCTACGTTTAGGTTTGCTCATGAACAGCGAACCCGGAGGGTCCAGTTGCATGTGGGGCTGCGTAAAGGCTCCCCTGGGGAGTTCACTTGTACCCAAAGCCTTCCTTTGGGGGCACTTTTGGATGGGCGAAAAGGGCTCGCAACGCATTTCCTGGGGCCTGATTTTTCAGTCGTCTTCGAAGCCGTCTAGGATTATGTTTAGGTTTGCTCAGGAAGAGCGAACCCGGAGGGTCCAGTTGCATGTGGGGCTGGGTAAAGGCTCCCCTGGGGAGTTCACTTGTACCCAAAGCCTTCCTTTGGGGGCACTTTTGGATGGGCGAAAAGGGCTTGCAACGCATTTCCTGGGGCCTGATTTTTCAGTCGTCTTCGAAGCCGGCTAGGGCTATGTTTAGGGATGCTCGGAAACAGCGAACCCGGAGGGTCCAGTTGCATGTGGGGCTGCGTAAAGGCTCCCCTGGGGAGATCACTTGTACCCAAAGCCTTCCTTTGGGGGCACTTTTGGATGGTCTGAAGGGGCTGGCAACACATTTCCTGAGTCCTGATTTTTCACTTGTCTTCGATGCCGGCTAGGGCTATGTTTAGGGATGCTCGGAAACAGCGAACCCGGAGGGTCCAGTTGCATGTGGGGCTGCGTAAAGGCTCCCCTGGGGAGTTCTCTTGTACCCAAAGTCTTCCTTTGGGGGCACATTTGGATGGGCGAAAAGGCCTCGGAACGCATTTCCTGGGGCCTGATTTTTCAGTCGTCTCCGATGACGGCTAGGGCTACTTTTAGGTTTGCTCATGAACAGCGAACCCGGAGGGTCCAGTTGCATGTGGGGCTGCGTAAAGGCTCCCCTGGGGATTTCACTTGTACCCAAAGCCTTCCTTTGGTGACACTTTTGGATGGTCCAAAGGGGTTTGCAACGCGTTTTCTGGGGCCCTCGTTTTCAGTCTTCTCCCATGCCGGCTAGTGATATATTTAGGGTTGCTCGGAAAAATCGAACCCGGAAAGTCCAGTTGCATGTGGGACTGCGTAAAGGCTCCCCTGGGGAGATCACTTGTACCCAAAGCCTTCCTTTGCGGGCACTTTTGGATGGGCGAAAAGGGCTCGCAACGCATTTCCTGGGGCCTGATTTTTCAGTCGTCTTCGAAGCCGGCATGGGGTATGTTTAGGGATGCTCGGAAACAGCGAACCCGGAGGGTCCAGTTGCATGTGGGGCTGCGTAAAGGCTCCCCTGGGGAGTTCACTTGTACCCAAAGCCTTCCTTTGCGGGCACTTTTGGATGGTCCAAAGGGGCTCGCAACGCATTTCCTGGGGCCTGATTTTTCAGTCGTCTCCGATGACGGCTAGGGCTACGTTTAGGTTTGCTCATGAACAGCGAACCCGGAGGGTCCAGTTGCATGTGGGGCTGCGTAAAGGCTCCCCTGGAGAGTTCTCTTGTACCCAAAGCCTTCCTTTGGTGACACTTTTGGATGGTCCAAAGGGGCTTGCAACGCGTTTTCTGGGGCCCGGGTTTTCAGTCTTCTCCCATGCCGGCTAGGGATATATTTAGGATTGCTCGGAAAAATCGAACCCGAAGGGTCCAGTTGCATGTGGGGCTGCGTAAAGGCTCCCCTGGGGAGTTCAGTTGTACCCAAAGCCTTCCTTTGGGGGCACATTTGGATGGGCGAAAAGGGCTCGCAACGCATTTCCTGGGGCCTGATTTTTCAGTCGTCATCGATGCCGGCTAGGGATATGTTTAGGGATGCTCGGAAACAGCGAACCCGGAGGGTCCAGTTGCATGTGGGGCTGCGTAAAGGCTCCCCTGGGGAGTTCACTTGTACCCAAAGCCTTCCTTTGGGGGCACTTTTGGATGGGCGAAAAGGGCTCGCAACGCATTTCCTGGGGCCTGATTTTTCAGTCGTCTCCGATGCCGGCTAGGGATATGTTTAGGGATGCTCGGAAACAACGAACACGGAGGGTCCAGTTGCATGTGGGGCTGCGTAAAGGCTCCCCTGGGGAGTTCACTTGTACCCAAAGCCTTCCTTTGGGGGCACTTTTGGATGGGCGAAAAGGGCTTGCAACGCCTTTCCTGGGGCCTGATTTTTCAGTTGTCTTCGATGCCTTCTAGGACTATGTTTAGGGATGCTCGGAAACAGTAAACCCGGAGGGTCCAGTTGCATGTGGGGCTGCGTAAAGGCTCCCCTGGGGAGTTCTCTTGTACCCAAAGTCTTCCTTTGGGGGCACATTTGGATGGGCGAAAAGGGCTAGGAACGCATTTCCTGGGGCCTGATTTTTCACTCGTCTCCGATGACGGCTAGGGCTACGTTTAGGTTAGCTCATGAACAGCGAACCCGGAGGGTCCAGTTGCATGTGGGGCTGCGTAAAGGCTCCCCTGGGGAGATCACTTGTACCCAAAGCCTTCCTCTGGGGGCACTTTTGGATGGGCGAAAAGGGCTCGCAACGCATTTCCTGGGGCCTGATTTTTCACTCGTCTTCGATGCCGTCTAGGGCTATGTTTAGGGATGCTCGGAAACAGCGAACCCGGAGGGTCCAGTTGCATGTGGGGCTGCGTAAAGGCTCCCCTGGGGAGATCACTTGTACCCAAAGCCTTCCTTTGGGGGCACTTTTGGATGGTCTGAAGGGGCTGGCAACACATTTCCTGAGTCCTGATTTTTCACTTGTCTTCGATGCCGGCTAGGGCTATGTTTAGGGATGCTCGGAAACAGCGAACCCGGAGGGTCCAGTTGCATGTGGGGCTGCGTAAAGGCTCCCCTGGGGAGTTCTCTTGTACCCAAAGTCTTCCTTTGGGGGCACATTTGGATGGGCGAAAAGGCCTCGGAACGCATTTCCTGGGGCCTGATTTTTCAGTCGTCTCCGATGACGGCTAGGGCTACGTTTAGGTTTGCTCATGAACAGCGAACCCGGAGGGTCCAGTTGCATGTGGGGCTGCGTAAAGGCTCCCCTGGGGAGATCACTTGTACCCAAAGTCTTCCTTTGCGGGCACTTTTGGATGGTCCAAAGGGTCTTGCAACGCCTTTCCTGGGGCCTGATTTTTCAGTCGTCTCCGATGACGGCTAGGGCTACGTTTAGGTTTGCTCATGAACAGCGAACCCGGAGGGTCCAGTTGCATGTGGGGCTGCGTAAAGGCTCCCCTGGGGAGTTCACTTGTACCCAAAGCCTTCCTTTGGTGACACTTTTGGATGGTCCAAAGGGGCTTGCAACGCGTTTTCTGGGGCCCTCGTTTTCAGTCTTCTCCCATGCCGGCTAGTGATATATTTAGGGTTGCTCGGAAAAATCGAACCCGGAGGGTCCAGTTGCATGTGGGGCTGCGTAAAGGCTCCCCTGGGGAGTTCACTTGTACCCAAAGCCTTCCTTTGGTGACACTTTTGGATGGTCCAAAGGGGCTTGCAACGCGTTTTCTGGGGCCCTCGTTTTCAGTCTTCTCCCATGCCGGCTAGTGATATATTTAGGGTTGCTCGGAAAAATCGAACCCGGAGGGTCCAGTTGCATGTGGGGCTGCGTAAAGGCTCCCCTGGGGAGTTCACTTGTATCCAAAGCATTCCTTTGGGGGCACTTTTGGATGGGCGAATAGGGCTCGCAACGCATTTCCTGGGGCCTGATTTTTCAGTCGTCTTCGAAGCCGTCTAGGGCTATGTTTAGGGATGCTCGGAAACAGCGAACCCGGAGGGTCCAGTTGCATGTGGGGCTGCGTAAAGGCTCCCCTGGGGAGATCACTTGTACCCAAAGCCTTCCTTTGGGTTCACTTTTGGATGGTCTGAAGGGGCTGGCAACACATTTCCTGGGTCCTGATTTTTCACTTGTCTTCGAATCCGGCTAGGGCTATGTTTAGGGATGCTCGGAAACAGCGAACCCGGAGGGTCCAGTTGCATGTGGGGCTGCGTAAAGGCTCCCCTGGGGAGTTCTCTTGTACCCAAAGTCTTCCTTTGGGGGCACATTTGGATGGGCGAAAAGGCCTCGGAACGCATTTCCTGGGGCCTGATTTTTCAGTCGTCTCCGATGACGGCTAGGGCTACTTTTAGGTTTGCTCATGAACAGCGAACCCGGAGGGTCCAGTTGCATGTGGGGCTGCGTAAAGGCTCCCCTGGGGAGTTCTCTTGTACCCAAAGTCTTCCTTTGGGGGCACATTTGGATGGGCGAAAAGGCCTCGGAACGCATTTCCTGGGGCCTGATTTTTCACTCGTCTCCGATGACGGCTAGGGCTACGTTTAGGTTTGCTCAGGAACAGCGAACCCGGAGGGTCCAGTTGCATGTGGGGCTGCGTAAAGGCTCCCCTGGGGAGTTCACTTGTACCCAAAGCCTTCCTTTGGGGGCACTTTTGGATGGTCCAAAGGGGCTCGCAACGCATTTCCTGCGGCCTGATTTTTCAGTCGTCATCGATGCCGGCTAGGGCTATGTTTAGGGATGCTCGGAAACAACGAACCCGGAGGGTCCAGTTGCATGTGGGGCTGCGTAAAGGCTCCCCTGGGGAGTTCACTTGTACCCAAAGCCTTCCTTTGGGGGCACTTTTGGATGGACGAAAAGGGCTCGCAACGCATTTCCTGGGGCCTGATTTTTCAGTCGTCTTCGAAGCCGGCTAGGATTATGTTTAGGGATGCTCGGAAACAGCGAACCCGGAGGGTCCAGTTGCATGTAGGGCTGCGTAAAGGCTCCCCTGGGGAGTTCACTTGTACCCAAAGCCTTCCTTTGGTGATACTTTTGGATGGTCCAAAGGGGCTTGCAACGTGTTTTCTGGGGCACGGGTTTTCAGTCTTCTCCCATGCCGGCTAGTGATATATTTAGGTTTACCCGGAAAAATCGAACCCGGAGGGTCCAGTTGCATGTGGGGCTGTGTAAAGGCTCCCCTGGGGAGTTCTCTTGTACCCAAAGTCTTCCTTTGGGGGCACATTTGGATGGGCGAAAAGGGCTCGCAACGCATTTCCTGGGGCCTGATTTTTTACTCGTCTGCGATGACGGCTAGGGCTACGTTTAGGTTTGCTCAGGAACAGCAAACCCGGTGGGTCCAGTTGCATGTGGGGCTGCGTAAAGGCTCCCCTGGGGAGATCACTTGTACCCAAAGCCTTCCTTTGGGGGCACTTTTGGATGGTCCGAAGGGGCTCTCAACTCATTTTCTGGGTCCTGTTTTTTCACTTGTCTTCGATGCCGGCTAGGGCTATGTTTAGGGATACTCGGAAACAGCGAACCCGGAGGGTCCAGTTGCATGTGGGGCTGCGTAAAGGCTCCCCTGGGGAGTTCACTTGTACCCAAAGCCTTCCTTTGGGGGCACTTTACATGGGAGAAAAGGGCTCGCAACGCATTTCCTGGGGCCTGATTTTTCAGTCGTCTTCGATGCCGGCTAGGGCTATGTTTAGGGATGCTCGGAAACAGCGAACCCGGAGGGTCCAGTTGCATGTGGGGCTGCGTAAAGGCTCCCCTGGGGAGTTCACTTGTACCCAAAGCCTTCCTTTGGTGACACTTTTGGATGGTCCAAAGGGGCTTGCAACGCGTTTTCTGGGGCCCGGGTTTTCAGTCTTCTCCCAAGCCGGCTAGGGATATATTAAGGATTGCTCGGAAAAATCGAACCCGGAGGGTCCAGTTGCATGTGGGGCTGCGTAAAGGCTCCCCTGGGGAGTTCACTTGTACCCAAAGCCTTCCTTTGGGGGCACTTTTGGATGGACAAAAGGGGCTCGCAACGCATTTCCTGGGGCATGATGTTTCAGTCGTCATCGATGCCGGCTAGGACTATGTTTAGGGATGCTCGGAAACAGCGAACACGGAGGGTCCAGTTGCATGTGGGGCTGCGTAAAGGCTCCCCTGGGGAGTTCTCTTGTACCAAAAGCCTCCCTTTGGTGACACTTTTGGATGGTCCAAAGGGGCTTGCAACGCATTTTCTGGGGCTTGGGTTTTCAGACTTCTCCCATGCTGGCTAGGGATATATTTAGGGTTGCTCGGAAAAATCGAACCCGAAGTGTCCAGTTGCATGTGGGGCTGCGTAAAGGCTCCCCTGGGGAGTTCACTTGTACCCAAAGCCTTCCTTTGGGGGCACTTTTGGATGGACGAAAAGGGCTCGCAACGCATTTCCTGGGGCCTGACTTTTCAGTCGTCTTCGATGCCGGCTAGGGCTATGTTTAGGTTTGCTCATGAACAGAGAACCCGGAGGGTCCAGTTGCATGTGGGGCTGCGTAAAGGCTCCCCTGGGGAGTTCACTTGTACCCAAAGCCTTCCTTTGGGGGCACTTTTGGATGGGCGAAAAGGGCTCGCAACGCATTTCCTGGGGCCTGATTTTTCAGTCGTCTTCGATGCCGGCTAGGGCTATGTTTAGGGATGCTTGGAAACAGCGAACCCGGAGGGTCCGGTTGCATGTGGGGCTGCGTAAAGGCTCCCCTGGGGAGTTCACTTGTACCCAAAGCCTTCCTTTGGGGGCACTTTTGGATGCACAAAAGGGCTCGCAACGCATTTCCTGGGGCCTGATTTTTCACTCGTCTCCGATGACGGCTAGGACTATGTTTAGGGATGCTCGGAAACAGCGAACCCGGAGGGTCCAGTTGCATGTGGGGCTGCGTAAAGGCTCCCCTGGGGAGTTCACTTGTACCCAAAGCCTTCCTTTGGTGACACTTTTGGATGGTCCAAAGGGGCTTGCAACGCGTTTTCTGGGGCCCGGGTTTTCAGTCTTCTCCTAAGCCGGCTAGGGATATATTTAGGATTGCTCGGAAATATCGAACATGGAGGGTCCAGTTGCATGTGGGGCTGCGTAAAGGCTCCCCTGGGGAGTTCTCTTGTACCCAAAGTCTTCCTTTGGGGGCACTTTTGGATGGTCCAAAGGGGCTCGCAACGCATTTCCTGGGGCCTGATTTTTCAGTCGTCATCGATGCCGGCTAGGGCTATGTTTAGGGATGCTCGGAAACAACGAACACGGAGGGTCCAGTTGCATGTGGGGCTGCGTAAAGGCTCCCCTGGGGAGTTCACTTGTACCCAAAGCCTTCCTTTGGGGGCACTTTTGGATGGACGAAAAGGGCTCGCAACGCATTTCCTGGGGCCTGATTTTTCAGTCGTCTTCGAAGCCGGCTAGGATTATGTTTAGGGATGCTCGGAAACAGCGAACCCGGAGGGTCCAGTTGCATGTGAGGCTGCGTAAAGGCTCCCCTGGGGAGTTCACTTGTACCCAAAGCCTTCCTTTGGTGATACTTTTGGATGGTCCAAAGGGGCTTGCAACGTGTTTTCTGGGGCCCGGGTTTTCAGTCTTCTCCCATGCCGGCTAGTGATATATTTAGGTTTACCCGGAAAAATCGAACCCGGAGAGTCCAGTTGCATGTGGGGCTGTGTAAAGGCTCCCCTGGGGAGTTCACTTGTACCCAAAGCCTTCCTTTGGGGGCACTTTTACATGGGCGAAAAGGGCTCGCAACGCATTTCCTGGGGCCTGATTTTTCAGTCGTCTTCGATGCCGGCTAGGGCTATGTTTAGGGATGCTTGGAAACAGCGAACCCGGAGGGTCCGGTTGCATGTGGGGCTGCGTAAAGGCTCCCCTGGGGAGTTCACTTGTACCCAAAGCCTTCCTTTGGGGGCACATTTGGATGGACAAAAGGGCTCGCAACGCATTTCCTGGGGCCTGATTTTTCACTTGTCTTCGATGCCGGCTAGGGCTATGTTTAGGGATACTCGGAAACAGCGAACCCGGAGGGTCCAGTTGCATGTGGGGCTGCGTAAAGGCTCCCCTGGGGAGTTCACTTGTACCCAAAGCCTTCCTTTGGGGGCACTTTTGGATGGTCCAAAGGGGCTCGCAAAGCATTTCCTGGGGCCTGATTTTTCATTCGTCTTCGATGCCATCTAGGGCTATGTTTAGGGATGCTCGGAAACAGCGAACCCGGAGGGTCCAGTTGCATGTGGGGCTGCGTAAAGGCTCCCCTGGGGAGTTCTCCTGTACCCAAAGTCTTCCTTTGGGGGCACATTTGGATGGGCGAAAAGGCCTCTGAACGCATTTCCTGGGGCCTGATTTTTCAGTCGTCTCCGATGACGGCTAGTGCTACGTTTGGTTTTGCTCAGGAACAGCGAACCCGGAGGGTCCAGTTGCATGTGGGGCTGCGTAAAGGCTCCCCTGGGGAGTTCTCTTGTACCCAAAGTCTTCCTTTGGGGGCACTTTTGGATGGGCGAAAAGGGCTCGCAACGCATTTCCTGGGGCTTGATTTTTCAGTCGTCTTCGATGCCGGCTAGGGCTATGTTTAGGGATGCTCGGAAACAGAGAACCCGGAGGGTCCAGTTGCATGTGGGGCTGCGTAAAGGCTCCCCTGGGGAGTTCTCTTGTACCAAAAGCCTTCCTTTGGTGACACTTTTGGATGGTCCAAAGGGGCTTGCAACGCATTTTCTGGGGCTTGGATTTTCAGACTTCTCCCATGCTGGCTAGGGATATATTTAGGGTTGCTCGGAAAAATCGAACCCGAAGTGTCCAGTTGCATGTGGGGCTGCGTAAAGGCTCCCCTGGGGAGTTCACTTGTACCCAAAGCCTTCCTTTGGGGGCACTTTTGGATGGACGAAAAGGGCTCGCAACGCATTTCCTGGGGCCTGACTTTTCAGTCGTCTTCGATGCCGGCTAGGGCTATGTTTAGGGATGCTCGGAAACAACGAACACGGAGGGTCCAGTTGCATGTGGGGCTGCGTAAAGGCTCCCCTGGGGAGTTCACTTGTACCCAAAGCCTTCCTTTGGGGGCACTTTTGGATGGGCGAAAAGGGCTCGCAACGCATTTCCTGGGGCCTGATTTTTCAGTCGTCTTCGATGCCGGCTAGGGCTATGTTTAGGGATGCTTGGAAACAGCAAACCCGGAGGGTCCGGTTGCATGTGGGGCTGCGTAAAGGCTCCCCTGGGGAGTTCACTTGTACCCAAAGCCTTCCTTTGGGGGCACATTTGGATGGACAAAAGGGCTCGCAACGCATTTACTGGGGCCTGATTTTTCACTCGTCTCCGATGACGGCTAGGACTATGTTTAGGGATGCTCGGAAACAGCGAACCCGAAGGGTCCAGTTGCATGTGGGGCTGCGTAAAGGCTCCCCTGGGGAGTTCACTTCTACCCAAAGCCTTCCTTTGGGGGCACATTTGGATGGGCGAAAAGGCCTCGGAACGCATTTCCTGGGGCCTGATTTTTCACTCGTCTCCGATGACGGCTAGGGCTACGTTTAGGTTTGCTCAGGAACAGCAAACCCGGAGGGTCCAGTTGCATGTGGGGCTGCGTAAAGGCTCCCCTGGGGAGTTCTCTTGTACCAAAAGCCTTCCTTTGGTGACACTTTTGGATGGTCCAAAGGGGCTTGCAACGCGTTTTCTGGGGCTCGGGTTTTCAGTCTTCTCCCATGCCGGCTAGGAATATATTTAGGATTGCTCGGAAAAATCGAACCCGAAGGGTCCAGTTGCATGTGGGGCTGCGTAAAGGCTCCCCTGGGCAGTTCTCTTGTACACAAAGTCTTCCTTTGGGGGCACATTTGGATGGGCGAAAAGGCCTCGGAACGCATTTCCTGGGGCCTGATTTTTCACTCGTCTCCGATGACGGCTAGGGCTACGTTTAGGTTTGCTCAGGAACAGCAAACCCGGTGGGTCCAGTTGCATGTGGGGCTGCGTAAAGGCTCCCCTGGGGAGATCACTTGTACCCAAAGCCTTCCTTTGGGGGCACTTTTGGATGGTCCGAAGGGGCTCGCAACGCATTTCCTGGGTCCTGATTTTTCACTTGTCTTCGATGCCGGCTAGGGCTATGTTTAGGGATACTCGGAAACAGCGAACCCGGAGGGTCCAGTTGCATGTGGGGCTGCGTAAAGGCTCCCCTGGGGAGTTCACTTGTACCCAAAGCCTTCCTTTGGGGGCACTTTTGGATGGTCCAAAGGGGCTCGCAACGCATTTCCTGGGGCCTGATTTTTCATTCGTCTTCGATGCCATCTAGGGCTATGTTTAGGGATGCTCGGAAACAGCGAACCCGCAGGGTCCAGTTGCATGTGGGGCTGCGTAAAGGCTCCCCTGGGGAGTTCTCCTGTACCCAAAGTCTTCCTTTGGGGGCACATTTGGATGGGCGAAAAGGCCTCTGAACGCATTTCCTGGGGCCTGATTTTTCAGTCGTCTCCGATGACGGCTAGTGCTACGTTTGGTTTTGCTCAGGAACAGCGAACCCGGAGGGTCCAGTTGCATGTGGGGCTGCGTAAAGGCTCCCCTGGGGAGTTCTCTTGTACCCAAAGTCTTCCTTTGGGGGCACTTTTGGATGGGCGAAAAGGGCTCGCAACGCATTTCCTGGGGCTTGATTTTTCAGTCGTCTTCGATGCCGGCTAGGGCTATGTTTAGGGATGCTCGGAAACAGAGAACCCGGAGGGTCCAGTTGCATGTGGGGCTGCGTAAAGGCTCCCCTGGGGAGTTCACTTGTACCCAAAGCCTTCCTTTGGGGGCACTTTTGGATGGGCGAAAAGGGCTTGCAACGCATTTCCTGGGGCCTGATTTTTCATTCGTCTCCGATGACGGCTAGGGCTACGTTTAGGGATGCTCGGAAACAGCGAACCCGGAGGGTCCAGTTGCATGTGGGGCTGCGTAAAGGCTCCCCTGGGGAGTTCACTTGTACCCAAAGCCTTCCTTTGGTGACACTTTTGGATGGTCCAAAGGGGCTTGCAACGCGTTTTCTGGGGCCCGGGTTTTCAGTCTTCTCCAAGCCGGCTAGGGATATATTTAGGATTGCTCGGAAAAATCGAACCCAGAGGGTCCAGTTGCATGTGGGGCTGCGTAAAGGCTCCCCTGGGGAGTTCACTTCTACCCAAAGCCTTCCTTTGGGGGGCACATTTGGATGGGCGAAAAGGCCTTGGAACGCATTTCCTGGGGCCTGATTTTTCACTCGTCTCGATGACGGCTAGGGCTACGTTTAGGTTTGCTCAGGAACAGCAAACCCGGAGGGTCCAGTTGCATGTGGGGCTGCGTAAAAGCTCCCCTGGGAGTTCTCTTGTACCAAAAGCCTTCCTTTGGTGACACTTTTGGATGGTCCAAAGGGGCTTGCAACGCATTTTCTAGGGCTCGGGTTTTCAGTCTTCTCCCATGCCGGCTAGGAATATATTTAGGGTTGCTCGGAAAAATCGAACCCGAAGGGTCCAGTTGCATGTGGGGCTGCGTAAAGGCTCCCCTGGGGAGTTCTCTTGTACCCAAAGTCTTCCTTTGGGGGCACATTTGGATGGGCGAAAAGGCCTCGGAACGCATTTCCTGGGGCCTGATTTTTCACCCCGTCTCCGATGACGGCTAGGGCTACGTTTAGGTTTGCTCAGGAACAGCAAACCCGGTGGGTCCAGTTGCATGTGGGGCTGCGTAAAGGCTCCCCTGGGGAGATCACTTGTACCCAAAGCCTTCCTTTGGGGGCACTTTTGGATGGTCCGAAGGGGCTCGCAACGCATTTCCTGGGTCCTGATTTTTCACTTGTCTTCGATGCCGGCTAGGGCTATGTTTAGGGATACTCGGAAACAGCGAACCCGGAGGGTCCAGTTGCATGTGGGGCTGCGTAAAGGCTCCCTGGGGAGTTCACTTGTACCCAAAGCCTTCCTTTGGGGGCACTTTTGGATGGTCCAAAGGGGCTCGCAACGCATTTCCTGGGGCCTGATTTTTCATTCGTCTTCGATGCCGGCTAGGGCTATGTTTAGGGATGCTCGGAAACAGCGAACCCGCAGGGTCCAGTTGCATGTGGGGCTGCGTAAAGGCTCCCCTGGGGGAGTTCTCCTGTACCCAAAGTCTTCCTTTGGGGGCACATTTGGATGGGCGAAAAGGCCTCTGAACGCATTTCCTGGGGCCTGATTTTTCAGTCGTCTCCGATGACGGCTAGTGCTAACGTTTGGTTTTGCTCAGGAACAGCGAACCCGGAGGGTCCAGTTGCATGTGGGGCTGCGTAAAGGCTCCCCTGGGGAGTTCACTTGTACCCAAAGCCTTCCTTTGGGGGCACTTTTGGATGGACAAAAGGGCTCGCAACGCATTTCCTGGGGCCTGATTTTTCAGTCGTCTTCGATGCCGGCTAGGGCTATGTTTAGGGATGCTCAGAAACAGCGAACCCGGAGGGTCCAGTTGCATGTGGGGCTGCGTAAAGGCTCCCCTGGGGAGTTCTCTTGTACCCAAAGTCTTCCTTTGGGGGCACATTTGGATGGGCGAAAAGGCCTCGGAACGCATTTCCTGGGGCCTGATTTTTTCACCCGTCTCCGATGACGGCTAGGGCTAACGTTTAGGTTTGCTCAGGAACAGCAAACCCGGAGGGTCCAGTTGCATGTGGGGCTGCGTAAAGGCTCCCCTGGGGAGATCACTTGTACCCAAAGCCTTCCTTTGGTGACACTTTTGGATGGTCCGAAGGGGCTCGCAACGCATTTCCTGGGTCCTGATTTTTCACTTGTCTTCGATGCCGGCTAGGGCTATGTTTAGGGATACTCGGAAACAGCGAACCCGGAGGGTCCAGTTGCATGTGGGGCTGCGTAAAGGCTCCCCTGGGGAGTTCTCTTGTACCCAAAGCCTTCCTTTGGGGGCACTTTTGGATGGTCCAAAGGGGCTCGCAACGCATTTCCTGGGGCCTGATTTTTCATTCGTCTTCGATGCCGGCTAGGGCTATGTTTAGGGATGCTCGGAAACAGCGAACCCGCAGGGTCCAGTTGCATGTGGGGCTGCGTAAAGGCTCCCCTGGGGAGTTCTCCTGTACCCAAAGTCTTCCTTTGGGGGCACATTTGGATGGGCGAAAAGGCCTCTGAACGCATTTCCTGGGGCCTGATTTTTCAGTCGTCTCCGATGACGGCTAGTGCTACGTTTGGTTTTGCTCAGGAACAGCGAACCCGGAGGGTCCAGTTGCATGTGGGGCTGCGTAAAGGCTCCCCTGGGGAGTTCACTTGTACCCAAAGCCTTCCTTTGGGGGCACTTTTGGATGGACAAAAGGGCTCGCAACGCATTTCCTGGGGCCTGATTTTTCAGTCGTCTTCGATGCCGGCTAGGGCTATGTTTAGGGATGCTCAGAAACAGCGAACCCGGAGGGTCCAGTTGCATGTGGGGCTGCGTAAAGGCTCCCCTGGGGAGTTCTCTTGTACCCAAAGTCTTCCTTTGGGGGCACATTTGGATGGGCGAAAAGGCCTCGGAACGCATTTCCTGGGGCCTGATTTTTCACCCGTCTCCGATGACGGCTAGGGCTACGTTTAGGTTTGCTCAGGAACAGCAAACCCGGTGGGTCCAGTTGCATGTGGGGCTGCGTAAAGGCTCCCCTGGGGAGATCACTTGTACCCAAAGCCTTCCTTTGGTGACACTTTTGGATGGTCCGAAGGGGCTCGCAACGCATTTCCTGGGGCCTGATTTTTCACTTGTCTTCGATGCCGGCTAGGGCTATGTTTAGGGATACTCGGAAACAGCGAACCCGGAGGGTCCAGTTGCATGTGGGGCTGCGTAAAGGCTCCCCTGGGGAGTTCACTTGTACCCAAAGCCTTCCTTTGGGGGCACTTTTGGATGGTCCAAAGGGGCTCGCAACGCATTTCCTGGGGCCTGATTTTTCATTCGTCTTCGATGCCGTCTAGGGCTATGTTTAGGGATGCTCGGAAACAGCGAACCCGCAGGGTCCAGTTGCATGTGGGGCTGCGTAAAGGCTCCCCTGGGGAGTTCTCCTGTACCCAAAGTCTTCCTTTGGGGGCACATTTGGATGGGCGAAAAGGCCTCTGAACGCATTTCCTGGGGCCTGATTTTTCAGTCGTCTCCGATGACGGCTAGTGCTACGTTTGGTTTTGCTCAGGAACAGCGAACCCGGAGGGTCCAGTTGCATGTGGGCTGCGTAAAGGCTCCCCTGGGAGTTCACTTGTACCCAAAGCCTTCCTTTGGGGGCACTTTTGGATGGACAAAAGGGCTCGCAACGCATTTCCTGGGGCCTGATTTTTCAGTCGTCTTCGATGCCGGCTAGGGCTATGTTTAGGGATGTTCAGAAACAGCGAACCCGGAGGGTCCAGTTGCATGTGGGGCTGCGTAAAGGCTCCCCTGGGGAGTTCACTTGTACCCAAAGACTTCCTTTGGTGACACTTTTGAATGGTCCAAAGGGGCTTGCAACGCGTTTTCTGGGGCCCGGGTTTTCAGTCTTCTCCCAAGCCGGCTAGGGATATATTTAGGATTGCTCGGAAAAATCGAACCCGGAGGGTCCAGTTGCATGTGGGGCTGCGTAAAGGCTCCCCTGGGGAGTTCACTTGTACCCAAAGCCTTCCTTTGGGGCACTTTTGGATGGACGAAAAGGCTTGCAACGCATTTCCTGGGGCCTGATTTTTCACTCGCCTCCGATGACGGCTAGGATTATGTTTAGGGATGCTCGGAAACAGCGAACCCGAAGGGTCCAGTTGCATGTCGGGCTGCGTAAAGGCTCACCTGGGGAGTTCACTTGTACCCAAAGCCTTCCTTTGGGGGCACTTTTGGATGGGCGAAAAGGGCTCGCAACGCATTTCCTGGGGCTTGATTTTTCTGTCGTCTTTGATGCCGGCTAGGGCTATGTTTAGGGATGCTCGGAAACATCGAACCCGGAGGGTCCAGTTGCATGTGGGGATGCGTAAAGGCTCCCCTGGGGAGTTCACTTGTACCCAAAGACTTCCATTGGTGACACTTTTGGATGGTCCAAAGGGGCTTGCAACGCGTTTTTTGGGGCCCGGGTTTTCAGTCTTCTCCCAAGCTGGCTAGGGATATATTTAGGATTGCTCGGAAAAATCGAACCGGAGGGTCCAGTTGCATGTGGGGCTGCGTAAAGGCTCCCCTGGGGAGTTCACAAGTATCCAAAGCCTTCATTTGGGGGCACTTTTGGATGGACGAAAAGGGCTCGCAACGCATTTCCTGGGGCCTGATGTTTCAGTCGTCATCGATGCCGGCTAGGGATATGTTTAGGGATGCTCGGAAACAGCGAACACGGAGGGTCCAGTTGCATGTGGGGCTGCGTAAAGGCTCCCCTGGGAAGTTCTCTTGTACCAAAAGCCTTCCTTTGGTGACACTTTTGGATGGTCCAAATGGGCTTGCAACGCATTTTCTGGGGCTTGGGTTTTCAGTCTTCTCCCATGCCGGCTAGGGATATATTTAGGGTTGCTTGGAAAAATCGAACCCAAAGGGTCCAGTTGCATGTGGGGCTGCGTAAAGGCTCCCCTGGGGAGTTCACTTGTATCCAAAGCCTTCCTTTGGGGGCACCTTTGGATGGTCCAAAGGGGCTCGCAACGCATTTCCTGGGCCTGATGTTTCAGTCGTCATCGATGCCGGCTAAGGCTATGTTTAGGGATGCTCGGAAACAGCGAACACGGAGGGTCCAGTTGCATGTGGGGCTGCGTAAAGGCTCCCCTGGGGAGTTCACTTGTACCCAAAGCCTTCCTTTGGGGGCACTTTTGAATGGGCGAAAAGGGCTCGCAACGGATTTCCTGGGGCCTGATTTTTCACTCGTCTCCGATGACGGCTAGGGCTATGTTTAGAGATGCTCGGAAACAGCGAACCCGGAGGGTCCAGTTGCATGTGGGGCTGCGTAAAGGCTCCCCTGGGGAGTTCACTTGTACCCAAAGCCTTCCTTTGGTGACACTTTTGGATGGTCCAAAGGGGCTTGCAACGCGTTTTTTGGGGCCCGGGTTTTCAGTCTTCTCCCAAGCCGGCTAGGGATATATTTAGGATTGCTCGGAAAAATCGAACCCGGAGGGTCCAGTTGCATGTGGGGCTGCGTAAAGGCTCCCCTCGGAGTTCTCTTGTACCCAAAGCCTTCCTTTGGGGGCACTTTTGGATGGTCCAAAGGGGCTCGCAACGCATTTCCTGGGGCCTGATTTTTCAGTCGTCATCGATGCCGGCTAGGGCTATGTTTAGGGATGCTCGGAAACAACGAACACGGAGGGTCCAGTTGCATGTGGGGCTGCGTAAAGGCTCCACTGGGGAGTTCACTTGTACCCAAAGCCTTCCTTTGGGGGCACTTTTGGATGGACGAAAAGGGCTCGCAACGCATTTCCTGGGGCCTGATTTTTCAGTCGTCTTCGATGCCTGCTAGGGCTATGTTTAGGGATGCTCGGAAGCAGCGAACCCGGAGGGTCCAGTTGCATGTGGGGCTGCCTAAAGGCTCCCCTGGGGAGTTCACTTGTACCCAAAGCCTTCCTTTGGGGGCATTTTTGGATGGACAAAAGGGCTCGCAACGCATTTCCTGGGGCCTGATTTTTCACTCGTCTCCGATGACGGCTAGGACTATGTTTAGGGATGCTCGGAAACAGCGAACCCGAAGGTCCAGTTGCATGTGGGGCTGCGTAAAGGCTCCCCTGGGAGTTCACTTGTACCCAAAGCCTTCCTTTGGGGGCACATTTGGATGGGCGAAAAGGCCTCGGAACGCATTTCCTGGGGCCTGATTTTTCACTCGTCTCCGATGACGGCTAGGACTACGTTTAGGTTTGCTCAGGAACAGCAAACCCGGAGGGTCCAGTTGCATGTGGGGCTGTGTATAGGCTCCCCTGGGGAGTTCTCTTGTACCAAAAGCCTTCCTTTGGTGACACTTTTGGATGGTCCAAAGGGGCTTGCAACGCATTTTCTGGGGCTCGGGTTTTCAGTCTTCTCCCATGCCGGCTAGGGATATATGTAGGTTTACCCGGAAAAATTGAACCCGGAGAGTCCAGTTGCATGTGGGGCTGCGTAAAGGCTCCCCTGGGGAGTTCTCTTGTACCCAAAGTCTTCCTTTGGGGGCACTTTTGGATGGGCGAAAAGGCCTCGGAACGCATTTCCTGGGGCCTGATTTTTCAGTCGTCTCCGATGACGGCTAGGGCTACGTTTAGGTTTGCTCAGGAGCAGCGAACCCGGAGGGTCCAGTTGCATATGGGCTGCGTAAAGGCTCCCCTGGGGAGATCACTTGTACCCAAAGCCTTCCTTTGGGGGCACTTTTGGATGGTCCGAAGGGCCTCGCAACGCATTTCCTGGGTCCTGAATTTTCACTTGTCTTCGATGCCGGCTAGGGCTATGTTTAGGGATACTCGGAAACAGCGAACCCGGAGGGTCCAGTTGCATGTGGGGGCTGCGTAAAGGCTCCCCTGGGGAGTTCACTTGTACCCAAAGCCTTCTTTGGGGGCACTTTTGGATGGGCGAAAGGGGCTTGCAACGCATTTCCTGGGGCCTGATTTTTCATTCGTCTTCGATGCCGGCTAGGGCTATGTTTAGGGATGCTCGGAAACAGCGAACCCGCAGGGTCCAGTTGCATGTGGGGCTGCGTAAAGGCTCCCCTGGGGAGTTCTCCTGTACCCAAAGTCTTCCTTTGGGGGCACATTTGGATGGGCGAAAAGACCTCGGAACGCATTTCCTGGGGCCTGATTTTTCACTCGTCTCCGATGACGGCTAGGGCTACGTTTAGGTTTGCTCAGGAACAGCGAACCCGGAGGGTCCAGTTGCATGTGGGGCTGCGTAAAGGCTCCCCTGGGGAGTTCACTTGTACCCAAAGCCTTCCTTTGGTGACACTTTTGGATGGTCCAAAGGGGCTTGCAACGCGTTTTCTGGGGCCCGAGTTTTCAGTCTTCTCCCAAGCCGGCTAGGGATATATTTAGGATTGCTCGGAAAAATCGAACCCGGAGGGTCCAGTTGCATGTGGGGCTGCGTAAAGGCTCCCCTGGGGAGTTCACTTGTATCCAAAGCCTTCCTTTGGGGGCACTTTTGGATGGTCCAAAGGGGCTCGCAACGCATTTCCTGGGGCCTGATTTTTCAGACGTCATCGATGCCGGCTAGGGCTATGTTTAGGGATGCTCGGAAACAGCGAACACGGAGGGTCCAGTTGCATGTGGGGCTGCGTAAAGGCTCCCCTGGGGAGTTCACTTGTACCCAAAGCCTTCCTTTGGGGGCACTTTTGGATGGGCGAAAAGGGCTCGCAACGCATTTCCTGGGGCTTGATTTTTAAGTCGTCTTCGATGCCGTCTAGGGCTATGTTTAGGGATGCTCGGAAACAGCGAACCCGGAGGGTCCAGTTGCATGTGGGGCTGCGTAAAGGCTCCCCTGGGGAGTTCACTTGTACCCAAAGCCTTCCTTTGGTGACACTTTTGGATGGTCCAAAGGGGCTTGCAACGCGTTTTCTGGGGCCCGGGTTTTCAGTCTTCTCCCAAGCCGGCTAGGGATATATTTAGGATTGCTCGGAAAAATCGAACCCGGAGGGTCCAGTTGCATGTGGGGCTGCGTAAAGGCTCCCCTGGGGAGTTCACTTGTATCCAAAGCCTTCCTTTGGGGGCACTTTTGGATGGTCCAAAGGGGCTCGCAACGCATTTCCTGGGGCCTGATTTTTCAGTCGTCATCGATGCCGGCTAGGGCTATGTTTAGGGATGCTCGGAAACAACGAACACGGAGGGTCCAGTTGCATGTGGGGCTGCGTAAAGGCTCCACTGGGGAGTTCACTTGTACCCAAAGCCTTCCTTTGGGGGCACTTTTGGATGGACGAAAAGGGCTCGCAACACATTTCCTGGGGCCTGACTTTTCAGTCGTCTTCGATGCCGGCTAGGGCTATGTTTAGGGATGCTCGGAAACAGCGAACCCGGAGGGTCCAGTTGCATGTGGGGCTGCGTAAAGGCTCCCCTGGGGAGTTCACTTGTACCCAAAGCCTTCCTTTGGGGGCACTTTTGGATGGACGAAAAGGGCTCGCAACGCATTTCCTGGGGCCTGATTTTTCACTCGTCTCTGATGACGGCTAGGACTATGTTTAGGGATGCTCGGAAACAGGGAACCCGAAGGGTCTAGTTGCATGTGGGGCTGCGTAAAGGCTCCCCTGGGGAGTTCACTTCTACCCAAAGCCTTCCTTTGGGGGCACATTTGGATGGGCGAAAAGGGCTCGGAACGCATTTCCTGGGGCCTGATTTTTCACTCGTCTCCGATGACGGCTAGGGCTACGTTTAGGTTTGCTCAGGAACAGCAAACCCGGAGGGTCCAGTTGCATGTGGGGCTGCGTAAAGGCTCCCCTCGGGAGTTCTCTTGTACCAAAAGCCTTCCTTTGGTGACACTTTTGGATGGTCCAAAGGGGCTTGCAACGCATTTTCTTGGGCTCGGGTTTTCAGTCTTCTCCCATGCCGGCTAGGGATATATTTAGGGTTGCTCGGAAAAATCGAACCCGAAGGGTCTAGTTGCATGTGGGGCTGCGTAAAGGCTCCCCTGGGGAGTTCACTTGTACCCAAAGCCTTCCTTTGGGGGCACTTCAGGATGGTCCAAAGGGGCTTGCAACGTGTTTTCTGGGGCCCGGGTTTTCAGTCTTCTCCCATGCCGGCTAGTGATATATGTAGGTTTACCCGGAAAAATTGAACCCGGAGAGACCAGTTGCATGTGGGGCTGCGTAAAGGCTCCCCTCGGGAGTTCTCTTGTACCCAAAGTCTTCCTTTGGGGGCACATTTGGATGGGCGAAAAGGCCTCGGAACGCATTTCCTGGGGCCTGATTTTTCACTCGTCTCCGATGACGGCTAGGGCTACGTTTAGGTTTGCTCTGGAACAGCAAACCCGGTGGGTACTGTTGCATGTGGGGCTGCGTAAAGGCTCCCCTGGGGAGATCACTTGTACCCAAAGCCTTCCTTTGGGGGCACTTTTGGATGGGCGAAAAGGGCTCGCAACGCATTTCCTGGGGCTTGATTTTTAAGTCGTCTTCGATGCCGTCTAGGGCTATGTTTAGGGATGCTCGGAAACAGCGAACCCGGAGGGTCCAGTTGCATGTGGGGCTGCGTAAAGGCTCCCCTGGGGAGTTCACTTGTACCCAAAGCCTTCCTTTGGTGACACTTTTGGATGGTCCAAAGGGGCTTGCAACGCGTTTTCTGGGGCCCGGGTTTTCAGTCTTCTCCCAAGCCGGCTAGGGATATATTTAGGATTGCTCGGAAAAATCGAACCCGGAGGGTCCAGTTGCATGTGGGGCTGCGTAAAGGCTCCCCTGGGGAGTTCACATGTATCCAAAGCCTTCCTTTGGGGGCACTTTTGGATGGTCCAAAGGGGCTCGCAACGCATTTCCTGGGGCCTGATGTTTCAGTCGTCATCGATGCCGGCTAGGGATATGTTTAGGGATGCTCGGAAACAGCGAACACGGAGGGTCCAGTTGCATGTGGGGCTGCGTAAAGGCTCCCCTGGGGAGTTCAGTTGTACCCAAAGCCTTCGTTTGGGGGCACTTTTGGATGGACAAAAGGCCTCGGAACGCATTTCCTGGGGCCTGATTTTTCACTCGTCTCCGATGACGGCTAGGACTATGTTTAGGGATGCTCGGAAACAGCGAACCCGGAGGGTCCAGTTGCATGTGGGGCTGCGTAAAGGCTCCCCTGGGGAGTTCACTTGTACCCAAAGTCTTCCTTTGGGGGCACATTTGGATGGGCGAAAAGGCCTCGGAACGCATTTCCTGGGGCCTGATTTTTCACTCGTCTCCGATGACGGCTAGGACTATGTTTAGGGATGCTGGGAAACAGCGAACCCGAAGGGTCCAGTTGCATGTGGGGCTGCGTAAAGGCTCCCCTGGGGAGTTCACTTGTACCCAAAGCCTTCATTTGGTGACACTTTTGGATGGTCCAAAGGGGCTCGCAACGCGTTTTCTGGGGCTCGGGTTTTCAGTTTTCTCCCATGTCGGCTAGGGATATATTTAGGGTTGCTCGGAAAAATCGAACCCGCAGGGTCCAGTTGCATGTGGGGCTGCGTAAAGGCTCCCCTGGGGAGTTCACTTGTACCCAAAGCCTTCCTTTGGGGGCATGTTTGGATGGTCCAAAGGGGCTCGCAACGCATTTCCTGGGGCCTGATTTTTCACTCGTCTCCGATGACGGCTAGAGCTACGTTAAGGTTTGCTCATGAACAGTGAACCCGGAGGGTCCAGTTGAATGTGGGGCTGCCTAAAGGCTCCCCTGGGGAGTTCACTTGTACCCAAAGCCTTCCTTTGGGGGCACTTTTGGATGGGCGAAAAGGGCTCGCAACGCATTTCCTGGGGCTTGATTTTTCTGTCGTCTTCGATGCCGGCTAGGGCTATGTTTAGGGATGCTCGGAAACATCGAACCCGGAGGGTCCAGTTGCATGTGGGGCTGCGTAAAGGCTCCCCTGGGGAGTTCACTTGTACCCAAAGCCTTCCTTTGGTGACACTTTTGGATGGTCCAAAGGGGCTTGCAACGCGTTTTTTGGGGCCCGGGTTTTCAGTCTTCTCCCAAGCTGGCTAGGGATATATTTAGGATTGCTCGGAAAAATCGAACCTGGAGGGTACAGTTGCATGTGGGGATGCGTAAAGGCTCCCCTGGGGAGTTCACAAGTATCCAAAGCCTTCCTTTGGGGGCACTTTTGGATGGACGAAAAGGGCTCGCAACGCATTTCCTGGGGCCTGATGTTTCAGTCGTCATCGATGCCGGCTAGGGATATGTTTAGGGATGCTCGGAAACAGCGAACACGGAGAGTCCAGTTGCATGTGGGGCTGCGTAAAGGCTTCCCTGGGGAGTTCTCTTGTACCAAAAGCCTTCCTTTGGTGACACTTTTGGATGGTCCAAAGGGGCTTGCAACGCATTTTCTGGGGCTTGGATTTTCAGTCTTCTCCCATGCCGGCTAGGGATATATTTAGGGTTGCTCGGAAAAATCGAACCCAAAGGGTCCAGTTGCATGTGGGGCTGCGTAAAGGCTCCCCTGGGGAGATCACTTGTACCCAAAGTCTTCCTTTGGGGGCACTTTTGGATGGGCGAAAAGGGCTCGCAACGCATTTCCTGGGGCTTGATTTTTCAGTCGTCTTCGATGCCGGCTAGGGCTATGTTTAGGGATGCTCGGAAACAGCGAACCCGCAGGGTCCAGTTGCATGTGGGGCTGCGTAAAGGCTCCCCTGGGGAGTTCACTTGAACCCAAAGCCTTCCTTTGGGGGCACTTTTGGATGGGCGAAAAGGGCTTGCAACGCATTTCCTGGGGCCTGATTTTTCATTCGTCTCCGATGACGGCTAGGGCTACGTTTAGGGATGCTCGGAAACAGCGAACCCGGAGGGTCCAGTTGCATGTGGGGCTGTGTAAAGGCTCCCCTGGGGAGTTCACTTGTACCCAAAGCCATCCTTTGGTGATACTTTTGGATGGTCCAAAGGGGCTTGCAACGCGTTTTTTGGGGCCCGGGTTTTCAGTCTTCTCCCAAGCCGGCTAGGGATATATTTAGGATTGCTCGGAAAAATCGAACCCGGAGGGTCCAGTTGCATGTGGGGCTGCGTAAAGGCTCCCCTGGGGAGTTCACTTGTATCCAAAGCCTTCCTTTGGGGGCACTTTTGGATGGTCCAAAGGGGCTCGCAACGCATTTCCTGGGGCCTGATGTTTCAGTCGTCATCGATGCCGGCTAAGGCTATGTTTAGGGATGCTCGGAAACAGCGAACCCGGAGGGTCCAGTTGCATGTGGGGCTGCGTAAAGGCTCCCCTGGGGAGTTCACTTGTACCCAAAGCCTTCCTTTGTGGGCACTTTTGAATGGGCGAAAAGGGCTCGCAACGGATTTCCTGGGGCCTGATTTTTCACTCGTCTCCGATGACGGCTAGGGCTATGTTTAGGGATGCTCGGAAACAGCGAAAACGGAGGGTCCAGTTGCATGTGGGGCTGCGTAAAGGCTCCCCTGGGGAGTTCTCTTGTACCCAAAGCCTTCCTTTGGTGACACTTTTAGATGGTCCAAAGGGGCTTGCAACGCGTTTTCTGGGGCCTGGGTTTTCAGTCTTCTCCCATGCCGGCTAGTGATATTTAGGTTTACCCGGAAAAATCGAACCCGGAGAGTCCAGTTGCATGTGGGGCTGCGTAAAGGCTCCCCTGGGGAGTTCTCTTGTACCCAAAGTCTTCCTTTGGGGGCACATTTGGATGGACGAAAAGGGCTCGCAACGCATTTCCTGGGGCCTGATTTTTCACTCGTCTGCGATGACGGCTAGGGCTACGTTTAGGTTTGCTCAGGAACAGCAAACACGGAGGGTCCAGTTGCATGTGGGGCTGCGTAAAGGCTCCCCTGGGGAGTTCAATTGTACCCAAAGCCTTCCTTTGGTGACACTTTTGGATGGTCCAAAGGGGCTTGCAACGTGTTTTTTGGGGCCCGGGTTTTCAGTCTTCTCCCAAGCCAGCTAGGGATATATTTAGGATTGCTCGGAAAAATCGAACCCGGAGGGTCCAGTTGCATGTGTGGCTGCGTAAAGGCTCCCCTGGGGAGTTCACTTGTATCCAAAGCCTTCCTTTGGGGGCACTTCTGGATGGTCCAAAGGGGCTCGCAACGCATTTCCTAGGGCCTGATTTTTCCGTCGTCATCGATGCCAGCTAGGGCTATGTTTAGGGATGCTCGGAAACAACGAACACGGAGGGTCCAGTTGCATGTGGGGCTGCGTAAAGGCTCCACTGGGGAGTTCAGTTGTACCCAAAGCCTTCCTTTGGGGGCACTTTTGGATGGACAAAAGGGCTCGCAACGCATTTCCTGGGGCTTGATTTTTCACTCGTCTACGATGACGGCTAAGACTATGTTTAGGGATGCTCGGAAACAGCGAACCCGAAGGGTCCAGTTGCATGTGGGGCTGCGTAAAGGCTCCCCTGGGGAGTTCACTTGTACCCAAAGCCTTCCTTTGGGGGCACTTTTGGATGGGCGAAAAGGGCTCGCAACGCATTTCCTGGGGCTTGATTTTTCAGTCGTCTTCGATGCCGGCTAGGGCTATGTTTAGGGATGCTCGGAAACAGCGAACCCGGAGGGTCCAGTTGCATGTGGGGCTGCGTAAAGGCTCCCCTGGGGAGTTCACTGGTACCCAAAGCCTTCCTTTGGTGCTACTTTTGGATGGTCCAAAGGGGCTTGCAACGCATTTCCTGGGGCCTGATTTTTCAGTCGTCTCCGATGACGGCTAGTGATATATGTAGGTTTACCCGGAAAAATTGAACCCGGAGGGTCCAGTTGCATGTGGGGCTGCGTAAAGGTTCCCATGGGGAGTTCACTTGTACCCAAAGCCTTCCTTTGGGGGCACTTTTGGATGGGCGAAAAGGGCTCGCAACGCATTTCCTGGGGCCTGATTTTTCACTCGTCTCCGATGACGGCTAGGGCTACGTTTAGGTTTGCTCAGGAACAGCGAACCCGGAGTGTCCAGTTGCATGTGGGGCTGCGTAAAGGCTCCCCTGGGGAGATCACTTGTACCCAAAGCCTTCCTTTGGGGGCACTTTTGGATGGTCCGAAGGGGCTCGAAACGCATTTCCTGGGTCCTGATTTTTCACTTGTATTCGATGCCGGCTAGGGCTATGTTTAGGGATACTCGGAAACAGCGAACCCGGAGGGTCCAGTTGCATGTGGGGCTGCGTAAAGGCTCCCCTGGGGAGTTCTCCTGTACCCAAAGCCTTCCTTTGGGGGCACATTTGGATGGGCGAAAAGGCCTCGGAACGCATTTCCTGGGGCCTGATTTTTCACTCGTCTCCGATGACGGCTAGGGCTACGTTGAGGTTTGCTCAGGAACAGCAAACCCGGAGGGTCCAGTTGCATATGGGGCTGCGTAAAGGCTCCCCTGGGGAGTTCTCTTGTACCAAAAGCCTTCCTTTGGTGACACTTTTGGATGGTCCAAAGGGGCTTGCAACGCATTTTCTGGGGCCCGGGTTTTCAGTCTTCTCCCATGCCGGCTAGGGATAAATTTAGGGTTGCTCGGAAAAATCGAACCCGAAGGGTCCAGTTGCATGTGGGGCTGCGTAAAGGCTCCCCTGGGGAGTTCACTTGTACCCAAAGCCTTCCTTTGGGGGCACTTTTGGATGGGCGAAAAGGGCTCGCAACGCATTTCCTGGGGCTTGATTTTTCAGTCGTCTTCGATGCCGGCTAGGGCTATGTTTAGGGATGCTCGGAAACAGCGAACCCGGAGGGTCCAGTTGCATGTGGGGCTGCGTAAAGGCTCCCCTGGGGAGTTCACTTGTACCCAAAGCCTTCCTTTGGGGGCACTTTTGGATTGGCGAAAAGGGCTTGCAACGCATTTCCTGTGGCCTGATTTTTCATTCGTCTTCGATGCCGTCTAGGGCTATGTTTAGGGATGCTCGGAAACAGCGAACCCGCAGGGTCCAGTTGCATGTGGGGCTGCGTAAAGGCTCCCCTGGGGAGTTCTCCTGTACCCAAAGTCTTCCTTTGGGGGCACATTTGGATGGCTGAAAAGGCCTCGGAACGCATTTCCTGGGGCCTGATTTTTCACTCGTCTCCGATGACGGCTAGGGCTACGTTTAGGTTTGCTCAGGAACAGCGAACCCGGAGGGTCCAGTTGCATGTGGGGCTGCGTAAAGGCTCCCCTGGGGAGTTCACTTCTACCCAAAGCCTTCCTTTGGTGACACTTTTGGATGGTCCAAAGGGGCTTGCAAAGCGTTTTCTGGGGCCCGGGTTTTCAGTCTTCTCCCAAGCCGGCTAGGGATATATTTCGGATTGCTCGGAAAAATCGAACCCGGAGGGTCCAGTTGCATGTGGGGCTGCGTAAAGGCTCCCCTGGGGAGTTCACTTGTATCCAAAGCCTTCCTTTGGGGGCACTTTTGGATGGTCCAAAGGGGCTCGCAAGGCATTTCCTGGGGCCTGATGTTTCAGTCGTCATCGATGCCGGCTAGGGATATGTTTAGGGATGCTCGGAAACAGCGAACACGGAGGGTCCAGTTGCATGTGGGGCTGCGTAAAGGCTCCCCTGGGGAGTTCACTTGTACCCAAAGCCTTCCTTTGGGGGCACTTTTGGATTGGCGAAAGGGGCTCGCAACGCATTTCCTGGGGCCTGATTTTTCACTCGTCTCCGATGACGGCTAGGACTATGTTTAGGGATGCTCGGAAACAGCGAACCCGAAGGGTCCAGTTGCATGTGGGGCTGCGTAAAGGCTCCCCTGGGGAGTTCACTTGTACCCAAAGCCTTCCTTTGGGGGCACATTTGGATGGGCGAAAAGGCCTCGGAACGCATTTCCTGGGGCCTGATTTTTCACTCGTCTCCGATGACGGCTAGGGCTACGTTTAGGTTTGCTCAGGAACAGCAAACCCGGTGGGTCCAGTTGCATGTGTGGCTGCGTAAAGGCTCCCCTGGGGAGTTCACTTCTACCCAAAGCCTTCCTTTGGTGATACTTTTGGATGGTCCAAAGGGGCTTGCAACGTGTTTTCTGGGGCCCGGGTTTTCAGTCTTCTCCCATGCCGGCTAGTGATATATGTAGGTTTACCCGGAAAAATTGAACCCGGAGAGACCAGTTGCATGTGGGGCTGCGTAAAGGCTCCCCTGGGGAGTTCTCTTGTACCCAAAGTCTTCCTTTGGGGGCACATTTGGATGGGCGAAAAGGCCTCGGAACGCATTTCCTGGGGCCTGATTTTTCACTCGTCTCCGATGACGGCTAGGGCTACGTTTAGGTTTGCTCAGGAACAGCAAACCCGGTGGGTCAAGTTGCATGTGGGGCTGCGTAAAGGCTCCCCTGGGGAGATCACTTGTACCCAAAGCCTTCCTTTGGGGGCACTTTTGGTTGGTCCGAAGGGGCTCGCAACGCATTTCCTGGGGCCTGATGTTTCAGTCGTCATCGATGCCGGCTAGGGCTATGTTTAGGGATGCTCGGAAACAGCGAACCCGGAGGGTCCAGTTGCATGTGGGGCTGCGTAAAGGCTCCCCTGGGGAGTTCACTTGTACCCAAAGCCTTCCTTTGCGGGCACTTTTGAATGGGCGAAAAGGGCTCGCAACGGATTTCCTGGGGCCTGATTTTTCACTCGTCTCCGATGACGGCTAGGGCTATGTTTAGGGATGCTCGGAAACAGCGAAAACGGAGGGTCCAGTTGCATGTGGGGCTGCGTAAAGGCTCCCCTGGGGAGTTCTCTTGTACCCAAAGCCTTCCTTTGGTGACACTTTTAGATGGTCCAAAGGGGTTTGCAACGCGTTTTCTGGGGCCTGGGTTTTCAGTCTTCTCCCATGCCGGCTAGTGATATATTTAGGTTTACCCGGAAAAATCGAACCCGGAGAGTCCAGTTGCATGTGGGGCTGCGTAAAGGCTCCCCTGGGGAGTTCTCTTGTACCCAAAGTCTTCCTTTGGGGGCACATTTGGATGGACGAAAAGGGCTCGCAACGCATTTCCTGGGGCCTGATTTTTCACTCGTCTGCGATGACGGCTAGGGCTACGTTTAGGTTTGCTCAGGAACAGCAAACACGGAGGGTCCAGTTGCATGTGGGGCTGCGTAAAGGCTCCCCTGGGGAGTTCAATTGTACCCAAAGCCTTCCTTTGGTGACACTTTTGGATGGTCCAAAGGGGCTTGCAACGTGTTTTTTGGGGCCCGGGTTTTCAGTCTTCTCCCAAGCCAGCTAGGGATATATTTAGGATTGCTCGGAAAAATCGAACCCGGAGGGTCCAGTTGCATGTGTGGCTGCGTAAAGGCTCCCCTGGGGAGTTCACTTGTATCCAAAGCCTTCCTTTGGGGGCACTTTTGGATGGTCCAAAGGGGCTCGCAACGCATTTCCTAGGGCCTGATTTTTCCGTCGTCATCGATGCCAGCTAGGGCTATGTTTAGGGATGCTCGGAAACAGCGAACCCGCAGGGTCCAGTTGCATGTGGGGCTGCGTAAAGGCTCCCCTGGGGAGTTCACTTGTACCCAAAGCCTTCCTTTGGGGGCACTTTTGGATGGACAAAAGGGCTCGCAACGCATTTCCTGGGGCTTGATTTTTCACTCGTCTACGATGACGGCTAAGACTATGTTTAGGGATGCTCGGAAACAGCGAACCCGAAGGGTCCAGTTGCATGTGGGGCTGCGTAAAGGCTCCCCTGGGGAGTTCACTTGTACCCAAAGCCTTCCTTTGGGGGCACTTTTGGATGGGCGAAAAGGGCTCGCAACGCATTTCCTGGGGCTTAATTTTTCAGTCGTCTTCGATGCCGGCTAGGGCTATGTTTAGGGATGCTCGGAAACAGCGAACCCGGAGGGTCCAGTTGCATGTGGGGCTGCGTAAAGGCTCCCCTGGGGAGTTCACTTGTACCCAAAGCCTTCCTTTGGTGCTACTTTTGGATGGTCCAAAGGGGCTTGCAACGCATTTCCTGGGGCCTGATTTTTCAGTCGTCTCTGATGACGGCTAGTGATATATGTAGGTTTACCCGGAAAAATTGAACCCGGAGGGTCCAGTTGCATGTGGGGCTGCGTAAAGGTTCCCATGGGGAGTTCACTTGTACCCAAAGCCTTCCTTTGGGGGCACTTTTGGATGGGCGAAAAGGGCTCGCAACGCATTTCCTGGGGCCTGATTTTTCACTCGTCTCCGATGACGGCTAGGGCTACGTTTAGGTTTGCTCAGGAACAGCGAACCCGGAGTGTCCAGTTGCATGTGGGGCTGCGTAAAGGCTCCCCTGGGGAGATCACTTGTACCCAAAGCCTTCCTTTGGCGGCACTTTTGGATGGTCCGAAGGGGCTCGAAACGCATTTCCTGGGTCCTGATTTTTCACTTGTATTCGATGCCGGCTAGGGCTATGTTTAGGGATACTCGGAAACAGCGAACCCGGAGGGTCCAGTTGCATGTGGGGCTGCGTAAAGGCTCCCCTGGGGAGTTCACTTGTACCCAAAGCCTTCCTTTGCGGGCACTTTTGGATGGGCGAAAAGGGCTTGCAACGCATTTCCTGGGGCCTGATTTTTCATTCGTCTTCGATGCCGGCTAGGGCTATGTTTAGGGATGCTCGGAAACAGCGAACCCGAAGGGTCCAGTTGCATGTGGGGCTGCGTAAAGGCTCCCCTGGGGAGTTCTCCTGTACCCAAAGCCTTCCTTTGGGGGCACATTTGGATGGGCGAAAAGGCCTCGGAACGCATTTCCTGGGGCCTGATTTTTCACTCGTCTCCGATGACGGCTAGGGCTACGTTTAGGTTTGCTCAGGAACAGCAAACCCGGAGGGTCCAGTTGCATATGGGGCTGCGTAAAGGCTCCCCTGGGGAGTTCTCTTGTACCAAAAGCCTTCCTTTGGTGACACTTTTGGATGGTCCAAAGGGGCTTGCAACGCATTTTCTGGGGCCCGGGTTTTCAGTCTTCTCCCATGCCGGCTAGGGATAAATTTAGGGTTGCTCGGAAAAATCGAACCCGAAGGGTCCAGTTGCATGTGGGGCTGCGTAAAGGCTCCCCTGGGGAGTTCACTTGTACCCAAAGCCTTCCTTTGGGGGCACTTTTGGATGGGCGAAAAGGGCTCGCAACGCATTTCCTGGGGCTTGATTTTTCAGTCGTCTTCGATGCCGGCTAGGGCTATGTTTAGGGATGCTCGGAAACAGCGAACCCGGAGGGTCCAGTTGCATGTGGGGCTGCGTAAAGGCTCCCCTGGGGAGTTCACTTGTACCCAAAGCCTTCCTTTGGGGGCACTTTTGGATTGGCGAAAAGGGCTTGCAACGCATTTCCTGTGGCCTGATTTTTCATTCGTCTTCGATGCCGTCTAGGGCTATGTTTAGGGATGCTCGGAAACAGCGAACCCGCAGGGTCCAGTTGCATGTGGGGCTGCGTAAAGGCTCCCCTGGGGAGTTCTCCTGTACCCAAAGTCTTCCTTTGGGGGCACATTTGGATGGCCGAAAAGGCCTCGGAACGCATTTCCTGGGGCCTGATTTTTCACTCGTCTCCGATGACGGCTAGGGCTACGTTTAGGTTTGCTCAGGAACAGCGAACCCGGAGGGTCCAGTTGCATGTGGGGCTGCGTAAAGGCTCCCCTGGGGAGTTCACTTCTACCCAAAGCCTTCCTTTGGTGACACTTTTGGATGGTCCAAAGGGGCTTGCAAAGCGTTTTCTGGGGCCCGGGTTTTCAGTCTTCTCCCAAGCCGGCTAGGGATATATTTAGGATTGCTCGGAAAAATCGAACCCGGAGGGTCCAGTTGCATGTGGGGCTGCGTAAAGGCTCCCCTGGGGAGTTCACTTGTATCCAAAGCCTTCCTTTGGGGGCACTTTTGGATGGTCCAAAGGGGCTCGCAACGCATTTCCTGGGGCCTGATGTTTCAGTCGTCATCGATGCCGGCTAGGGATATGTTTAGGGATGCTCGGAAACAGCGAACACGGAGGGTCCAGTTGCATGTGGGGCTGCGTAAAGGCTCCCCTGGGGAGTTCACTTGTACCCAAAGCCTTCCTTTGGGGGCACTTTTGGATTGGCGAAAGGGGCTCGCAACGCATTTCCTGGGGCCTGATTTTTCACTCGTCTCCGATGACGGCTAGGACTATGTTTAGGGATGCTCGGAAACAGCAAACCCGAAGGGTCCAGTTGCATGTGGGGCTGCGTAAAGGCTCCCCTGGGGAGTTCACTTGTACCCAAAGCCTTCCTTTGGGGGCACATTTGGATGGGCGAAAAGGCCTCGGAACGCATTTCCTGGGGCCTGATTTTTCACTCGTCTCCGATGACGGCTAGGGCTACGTTTAGGTTTGCTCAGGAACAGCAAACCCGGTGGGTCCAGTTGCATGTGTGGCTGCGTAAAGGCTCCCCTGGGGAGTTCACTTCTACCCAAAGCCTTCCTTTGGTGATACTTTTGGATGGTCCAAAGGGGCTTGCAACGTGTTTTCTGGGGCCCGGGTTTTCAGTCTTCTCCCATGCCGGCTAGTGATATATGTAGGTTTACCCGGAAAAATTGAACCCGGAGAGAGACCAGTTGCATGTGGGGCTGCGTAAAGGCTCCCCTGGGGAGTTCTCTTGTACCCAAAGTCTTCCTTTGGGGGCACATTTGGATGGGCGAAAAGGCCTCGGAACGCATTTCCTGGGGCCTGATTTTTCACTCGTCTCCGATGACGGCTAGGGCTACGTTTAGGTTTGCTCAGGAACAGCAAACCCGGTGGGTCCAGTTGCATGTGGGGCTGCGTAAAGGCTCCCCTGGGGAGATCACTTGTACCCAAAGCCTTCCTTTGGGGGCACTTTTGGATGGTCCGAAGGGGCTCGCAACGCATTTCCTGGGTCCTGATTTTTCACTTGTCTTCGATGCCGGCTAGGGCTATGTTTAGGGATACTCGGAAACAGCGAACCCGGAGGGTCCAGTTGCATGTGGGGCTGCGTAAAGGCTCCCCTGGGGAGTTCACTTGTACCCAAAGCCTTCCTTTGGGGGCACTTTTGGATGGGCGAAAAGGGCTTGCAACGCATTTCCTGGGGCCTGATTTTTCATTCGTCTTCGATGCCATCTAGGGCTATGTTTAGGGATGCTCGGAAACAGCGAACCCGGAGGGTCCAGTTGCATGTGGGGCTGCGTAAAGGCTCCCCTGGGGAGTTCTCCTGTACCCAAAGTCTTCCTTTCGGGGCACATTTGGATGGGCGAAAAGGCCTCGGAACGCATTTCCTGGGGCCTGATTTTTCACTCGTCTCCGATGACGGCTAGGGCTACGTTTAGGTTTGCTCAGGAACAGCGAACCCGGAGGGTCCAGTTGCATGTGGGGCTGCGTAAAGGCTCCCCTGGGGAGTTCACTTGTACCCAAAGCCTTCCTTTGGTGACACTTTTGGATGGTCCAAAGGGGCTTGCAACGCGTTTTCTGGGGCCCGGGTTTTCAGTCTTCTCCCAAGCCGGCTAGGGATATATTTAGGATTGCTCGGAAAAATCGAACCCGGAGGGTCCAGTTGCATGTGGGGCTGCGTAAAGGCTCCCCTGGGGAGTTCACATGTATCCAAAGCCTTCTTTTGGGGGCACTTTTGGATGGTCCAAAGGGGCTCGCAACGCATTTCCTGGGGCCTGATGTTTCAGTCGTCATCGATGCCGGCTAGGGATATGTTTAGGGATGCTCGGAAACAGCGAACCCGAAGGGTCCAGTTGCATGTGGGGCTGCGTAAAGGCTCCCCTGGGGAGTTCACTTGTACCCAAAGCCTTCCTTTGGGGGCACTTTTGGATGGACAAAAGGGCTCGCAACGCATTTCCTGGGGCCTGATTTTTCACTCGTCTCCGATGACGGCTAGGGCTACGTTTAGGTTTGCTCAGGAACAGCAAACCCGGAGGGTCCAGTTGCATGTGGGGCTGCGTAAAGGCTCCCCTGGGGAGTTCTCTTGTACCCAAAGCCTTCCTTTGGTGACACTTTTGGATGGTCCAAAGGGGCTTGCAACGCATTTTCTGGGACTCGGGTTTTCAGTCTTCTCCCATGCCATCTAGGAATATATTTAGGGTTGCTCGGAAAAATCGAACCCGAAGGTTCCAGTTGCATGTGGGGCTGCGTAAAGGCTCCCCTGGGGAGTTCTCTTGTACCCAAAGTCTTCCTTTGGGGGCACATTTGGATGGGCGAAAAGGGCTCGCAACGCATTTCCTGGGGCCTGATTTTTCACTCGTCTCCGATGACGGCTAGGGCTACGTTTAGGTTTGCTCAGGAACAGCAAACCCGGTGGGTCCAGTTGCATGTGGGGCTGCGTAAAGGCTCCCCTGGGGAGATCACTTGTACCCAAAGCCTTCCTTTGGGGGCACTTTTGGATGGACAAAAGGGCTCGCAACGCATTTCCTGGGGCCTGATTTTTCACTCGTCTCCTATGACGGCTAGGACTATGTTTAGGGATACTCGGAAACAGCGAACCCGAAGGTTCCAGTTGCATGTGGGGCTGCGTAAAGGCTCCCCTGGGGAGTTCTCTTGTACCCAAAGCCTTCCTTTGGGGGCACTTTTGGATTGGCGAAAAGGGCTTGCAACGCATTTCCTGTGGCCTGATTTTTCATTCGTCTTCGATGCCGTCTAGGGCTATGTTTAGGGATGCTCGGAAACAGCGAACCCGGAGGGTCCAGTTGCATGTGGGGCTGCGTAAAGGCTCCCCTGGGGAGTTCACTTCTACCCAAAGCCTTCCTTTGGTGACATTTTTGGATGGTCCAAAGGGGCTTGCAACGCGTTTTCTGGGGCCCGGGTTTTCAGTCTTCTCCCATGCCGGCTAGGGATATATTTAGGATTGCTCGGAAAAATCGAACCCGGAGGGTCCAGTTGCATGTGGGGCTGCGTAAAGGCTCCCCTGGGGAGTTCACTTGTACCCAAAGCCTTCCTTTGGGGGCACTTTTGGATGGACGAAAAGGGCTCGCAACGCATTTCCTGGGGTCTGATTTTTCAGTCGTCTTCGATGCCGGCTAGGGCTATGTTTAGGGATGCTCGGAAACAGCGAACACGGAGGGTCCAGTTGCATGTGGGGCTGCGTAAAGGCTCCCCTGGGGAGTTCACTTGTACCCAAAGCCTTCCTTTGGGGGCACTTTTGGATGGGCGAAAAGGGCTCGCAACGCATTTCCTGGGGCTTGATTTTTAAGTCGTCTTCGATGCCGGCTAGGGCTATGTTTAGGGATGCTCGGAAACAGCGAACCCGGAGGGTCCAGTTGCATGTGGGGCTGCGTAAAGGCTCCCCTGGGGAGTTCACTTGTACCCAAAGCCTTCCTTTGGTGACACTTTTGGATGGTCCAAAGGGGCTTGCAACGCGTTTTCTGGGGCCCGGGTTTTCAGTCTTCTCCCAAGCCGGCTAGGGATATATTTAGGATTGCTCGGAAAAATCGAACCCGGAGGGTCCAGTTGCATGTGGGGCTGCGTAAAGGCTCCCCTGGGGAGTTCACTTGTATCCAAAGCCTTCCTTTGGGGGCACTTTTGGATGGTCCAAAGGGGCTCGCAACGCATTTCCTGGGGCCTGATGTTTCAGTCGTCATCGATGCCGGCTAGGGATATGTTTAGGGATGCTCGGAAACAGCGAACACGGAGGGTCCAGTTGCATGTGGGGCTGCGTAAAGGCTCCCCTGGGGAGTTCACTTGTACCCAAAGCCTTCCTTTGGGGGCACTTTTGGATGGACAAAAGGCCTCGGAACGCATTTCCTGGGGCCTGATATTTCACTCGTCTCCGATGACGGCTAGGACTATGTTTAGGGATGCTCGGAAACAGCGAACCCGAAGGGTCCAGTTGCATGTGGGGCTGCGTAAAGGCTCCCCTGGGGAGTTCACTTGTACCCAAAGCCTTCCTTTGGGGGCACATTTGGATGGGCGAAAAGGCCTCGGAACGCATTTCCTGGGGCTTGATTTTTCACTCGTCTCCGATGACGGCTAGGGCTACATTTAGGTTTGCTCAGGAACAGCAAACCCGGTGGGTCCAGTTGCATGTGGGGCTGCGTAAAGGCTCCCCTGGGGAGTTCACTTGTACCCAAAGCCTTCCTTTGGTGATACTTTTGGATGGTCCAAAGGGGCTTGCAACGTGTTTTCTGGGGCCCGGGTTTTCAGTCTTCTCCCATGCCGGCTAGTGATATATGTAGGTTTACCCGGAAAAATTGAACCCGGAGAGACCAGTTGCATGTGGGGCTGCGTAAAGGCTCCCCTGGGGAGTTCTCTTGTACCCAAAGTCTTCCTTTGGGGGCACATTTGGATGGGCGAAAAGGCCTCGGAACGCATTTCCTGGGGCCTGATTTTTCACTCGTCTCCGATGACGGCTAGGGCTACGTTTAGGTTTGCTCAGGAACAGCAAACCCGGTGGGTCCAGTTGCATGTGGGGCTGCGTAAAGGCTCCCCTGGGGAGATCACTTGTACCCAAAGCCTTCCTTTGGGGGCACTTTTGGATGGTCCGAAGGGGCTCGCAACGCATTTCCTGGGTCCTGATTTTTCACTTGTCTTCGATGCCGGCTAGGGCTATGTTTAGGGATACTCGGAAACAGCGAACACGGAGGGTCCAGTTGCATGTGGGGCTGCGTAAAGGCTCCCCTGGGGAGTTCACTTGTATCCAAAGCCTTCCTTTGGGGGCACTTTTGGATGGTCCAAAGGGGCTCGCAACGCATTTCCTGGGGCCTGATGTTTCAGTCGTCATCGATGCCGGCTAGGGATATGTTTAGGGATGCTCGGAAACAGCGAACACGGAGGGTCCAGTTGCATGTGGGGCTGCGTAAAGGCTCCCCTGGGGAGTTCACTTGTACCCAAAGCCTTCCTTTGGGGGCACTTTTGGATTGGCGAAAGGGGCTCGCAACGCATTTCCTGGGGCCTGATTTTTCACTCGTCTCCGATGACGGCTAGGACTATGTTTAGGGATGCTCGGAAACAGCGAACCCGAAGGGTCCAGTTGCATGTGGGGCTGCGTAAAGGCTCCCCTGGGGAGTTCTCCTGTACCCAAAGTCTTCCTTTCGGGGCACATTTGGATGGGCGAAAAGGCCTCGGAACGCATTTCCTGGGGCCTGATTTTTCACTCGTCTCCGATGACGGCTAGGGCTACGTTTAGGTTTGCTCAGGAACAGCGAACCCGGAGGGTCCAGTTGCATGTGGGGCTGCGTAAAGGCTCCCCTGGGGAGTTCACTTGTACCCAAAGCCTTCCTTTGGTGACACTTTTGGATGGTCCAAAGGGGCTTGCAACGCGTTTTCTGGGGCCCGGGTTTTCAGTCTTCTCCCAAGCCGGCTAGGGATATATTTAGGATTGCTCGGAAAAATCGAACCCGGAGGGTCCAGTTGCATGTGGGGCTGCGTAAAGGCTCCCCTGGGGAGTTCACATGTATCCAAAGCCTTCCTTTGGGGGCACTTTTGGATGGTCCAAAGGGGCTCGCAACGCATTTCCTGGGGCCTGATGTTTCAGTCGTCATCGATGCCGGCTAGGGATATGTTTAGGGATGCTCGGAAACAGCGAACCCGAAGGGTCCAGTTGCATGTGGGGCTGCGTAAAGGCTCCCCTGGGGAGTTCACTTGTACCCAAAGCCTTCCTTTGGGGGCACTTTTGGATGGACAAAAGGGCTCGCAACGCATTTCCTGGGGCCTGATTTTTCACTCGTCTCCGATGACGGCTAGGGCTACGTTTAGGTTTGCTCAGGAACAGAGAACCCGGAGGGTCCAGTTGCATGTGGGGCTGCGTAAAGGCTCCCCTGGGGAGTTCTCTTGTACCCAAAGCCTTCCTTTGGTGACACTTTTGGATGGTCCAAAGGGGCTTGCAACGCATTTTCTGGGACTCGGGTTTTCAGTCTTCTCCCATGCCATCTAGGAATATATTTAGGGTTGCTCGGAAAAATCGAACCCGAAGGTTCCAGTTGCATGTGGGGCTGCGTAAAGGCTCCCCTGGGGAGTTCTCTTGTACCCAAAGTCTTCCTTTGGGGGCACTTTTGGATGGGCGAAAAGGGCTCGCAACGCATTTCCTGGGGCCTGATTTTTCACTCGTCTCCGATGACGGCTAGGGCTACGTTTAGGTTTGCTCAGGAACAGCAAACCCGGTGGGTCCAGTTGCATGTGGGGCTGCGTAAAGGCTCCCCTGGGGAGATCACTTGTACCCAAAGCCTTCCTTTGGGGGCACTTTTGGATGGACAAAAGGGCTCGCAACGCATTTCCTGGGGCCTGATTTTTCACTCGTCTCCTATGACGGCTAGGACTATGTTTAGGGATACTCGGAAACAGCGAACCCGGAGGGTCCAGTTGCATGTGGGGCTGCGTAAAGGCTCCCCTGGGGAGTTCACTTGTACCCAAAGCCTTCCTTTGCGGGCACTTTTGGATGGGCGAAAAGGGCTTGCAACGCATTTCCTGGGGCCTGATTTTTCATTCGTCTTCGATGCCGGCTAGGGATATGTTTAGGGATGCTCGGAAACAGCGAACCCGAAGGGTCCAGTTGCATGTGGGGCTGCGTAAAGGCTCCCCTGGGGAGTTCTCCTGTACCCAAAGTCTTCCTTTGGGGGCACATTTGGATGGACGAAAAGACCTCGGAACGCATTTCCTGGGGCCTGATTTTTCACTCGTCTCCGATGACGGCTAGGGTTACCTTTAGGTTTGCTCAGGAACAGCGAACCCGGAGGGTCCAGTTGCATGTGGGGCTGCGTAAAGGCTCCCCTGGGGAGTTCACTTGTACCCAAAGCCTTCCTTTGGTGACACTTTTGGATGGTCCAAAGGGGCTTGCAACGCGTTTTCTGGGGCCCGGGTTTTCAGTCTTCTCCCAAGCCGGCTAGGGATATATTTAGGATTGCTCGGAAAAATCGAACCCGGAGGGTCCAGTTGCATGTGGGGCTGCGTAAAGGCTCCCCTGGGGAGTTCACTTGTATCCAAAGCCTTCCTTTGGGGGCACTTTTGGATGGTCCAAAGGGGCTCGCAACGCATTTCCTGGGGCCTGATTTTTCAGTCGTCATCGATGCCGGCTAGGGCTATGTTTAGGTTTGCTCAGGAACAGCAAACCCGGAGGGTCCAGTTGCATGTGGGGCTGCGTAAAGGCTCCCCTGGGGAGTTCACTTGTATCCAAAGCCTTCCTTTGGGGGCACATTTGGATGGGCGAAAAGGCCTCGGAACGCATTTCCTGGGGCCTGATTTTTCACTCGTCTCCGATGACGGCTAGGGCTACGTTTAGGTTTGCTCAGGAACAGCAAACCCGGAGGGTCCAGTTGCATGTGGGGCTGCGTAAAGGCTCCCCTGGGGAGTTCTCTTGTACCAAAAGCCTTCCTTTGGTGACACTTTTGGATGGTCCAAAGGGGCTTGCAACGCATTTTCTGGGGCTCGGGTTTTCAGTCTTCTCCCATGCCGGCTAGGGATAAATTTAGGGTTGCTCGGAAAAATCGAACCCGAAGGGTCCAGTTGCATGTGGGGCTGCGTAAAGGCTCCCCTGGGGAGTTCACTTGTACCCAAAGCCTTCCTTTGGGGGCACTTTTGGATGGGCGAAAAGGGCTCGCAACGCATTTCCTGGGGCTTGATTTTTCAGTCGTCTCCGATGACGGCTAGGGCTACGTTTAGGTTTGCTCAGGAACAGCAAACCCGGTGGGTCCAGTTGCATGTGGGGCTGCGTAAAGGCTCCCCTGGGGAGATCACTTGTACCCAAAGCCTTCCTTTGGGGGCACTTTTGGATGGTCCGAAGGGGCTTGCAACGCATTTCCTGGGTCCTGATTTTTCACTTGTCTTCGATGCCGGCTAGGGCTATGTTTAGGGATACTCGGAAACAGCGAACCCGGAGGGTCCAGTTGCATGTGGGGCTGCGTAAAGGCTCCCCTGGGGAGTTCACTTGTACCCAAAGCCTTCCTTTGGGGGCACTTTTGGATTGGCGAAAAGGGCTTGCAACGCATTTCCTGTGGCCTGATTTTTCATTCGTCTTCGATGCCGTCTAGGGCTATGTTTAGGGATGCTCGGAAACAGCGAACCCGGAGGGTCCAGTTGCATGTGGGGCTGCGTAAAGGCTCCCCTGGGGAGTTCACTTCTACCCAAAGCCTTCCTTTGGTGACATTTTTGGATGGTCCAAAGGGGCTTGCAACGCGTTTTCTGGGGCCCGGGTTTTCAGTCTTCTCCCATGCCGGCTAGGGATATATTTAGGATTGCTCGGAAAAATCGAACCCGGAGGGTCCAGTTGCATGTGGGGCTGCGTAAAGGCTCCCCTGGGGAGTTCACTTGTACCCAAAGCCTTCCTTTGGGGGCACTTTTGGATGGACGAAAAGGGCTCGCAACGCATTTCCTGGGGTCTGATTTTTCAGTCGTCTTCGATGCCGGCTAGGGCTATGTTTAGGGATGCTCGGAAACAGCGAACACGGAGGGTCCAGTTGCATGTGGGGCTGCGTAAAGGCTCCCCTGGGGAGTTCACTTGTACCCAAAGCCTTCCTTTGGGGGCACTTTTGGATGGGCGAAAAGGGCTCGCAACGCATTTCCTGGGGCTTGATTTTTAAGTCGTCTTCGATGCCGGCTAGGGCTATGTTTAGGGATGCTCGGAAACAGCGAACCCGGAGGGTCCAGTTGCATGTGGGGCTGCGTAAAGGCTCCCCTGGGGAGTTCACTTGTACCCAAAGCCTTCCTTTGGTGACACTTTTGGATGGTCCAAAGGGGCTTGCAACGCGTTTTCTGGGGCCCGGGTTTTCAGTCTTCTCCCAAGCCGGCTAGGGATATATTTAGGATTGCTCGGAAAAATCGAACCCGGAGGGTCCAGTTGCATGTGGGGCTGCGTAAAGGCTCCCCTGGGGAGTTCACTTGTATCCAAAGCCTTCCTTTGGGGGCACTTTTGGATGGTCCAAAGGGGCTCGCAACGCATTTCCTGGGGCCTGATGTTTCAGTCGTCATCGATGCCGGCTAGGGATATGTTTAGGGATGCTCGGAAACAGCGAACACGGAGGGTCCAGTTGCATGTGGGGCTGCGTAAAGGCTCCCCTGGGGAGTTCACTTGTACCCAAAGTCTTCCTTTGGGGGCACTTTTGGATGGACAAAAGGCCTCGGAACGCATTTCCTGGGGCCTGATTTTTCACTCGTCTCCGATGACGGCTAGGACTATGTTTAGGAATGCTCGGAAACAGCGAACCCGAAGGGTCCAGTTGCATGTGGGGCTGCGTAAAGGCTCCCCTGGGGAGTTCACTTGTACCCAAAGCCTTCCTTTGGGGGCACATTTGGATGGGCGAAAAGGCCTCGGAACGCATTTCCTGGGGCTTGATTTTTCACTCGTCTCCGATGACGGCTAGGGCTACATTTAGGTTTGCTCAGGAACAGCAAACCCGGTGGGTCCAGTTGCATGTGGGGCTGCGTAAAGGCTCCCCTGGGGAGTTCACTTGTACCCAAAGCCTTCCTTTGGTGATACTTTTGGATGGTCCAAAGGGGCTTGCAACGTGTTTTCTGGGGCCCGGGTTTTCAGTCTTCTCCCATGCCGGCTAGTGATATATGTAGGTTTACCCGGAAAAATTGAACCCGGAGAGACCAGTTGCATGTGGGGCTGCGTAAAGGCTCCCCTGGGGAGTTCTCTTGTACCCAAAGTCTTCCTTTGGGGGCACATTTGGATGGGCGAAAAGGCCTCGGAACGCATTTCCTGGGGCCTGATTTTTCACTCGTCTCCGATGACGGCTAGGGCTACGTTTAGGTTTGCTCAGGAACAGCAAACCCGGTGGGTCCAGTTGCATGTGGGGCTGCGTAAAGGCTCCCCTGGGGAGATCACTTGTACCCAAAGCCTTCCTTTGGGGGCACTTTTGGATGGTCCGAAGGGGCTCGCAACGCATTTCCTGGGTCCTGATTTTTCACTTGTCTTCGATGCCGGCTAGGGCTATGTTTAGGGATACTCGGAAACAGCGAACACGGAGGGTCCAGTTGCATGTGGGGCTGCGTAAAGGCTCCCCTGGGGAGTTCACTTGTACCCAAAGCCTTCCTTTGCGGGCACTTTTGGATGGGCGAAAAGGGCTTGCAACGCATTTCCTGGGGCTTGATTTTTCATTCGTCTTCGATGCCATCTAGGGCTATGTTTAGGGATGCTCGGAAACAGCGAACCCGGAGGGTCCAGTTGCATGTGGGGCTGCGTAAAGGCTCCCCTGGGGAGTTCTCCTGTACCCAAAGTCTTCCTTTGGGGGCACATTTGGATGGGCGAAAAGGCCTCGGAACGCATTTCCTGGGGCCTGATTTTTCACTCGTCTCCTATGACGGCTAGGGCTACGTTTAGGTTTGCTCAGGAACAGCGAACCCGGAGGGTCCAGTTGCATGTGGGGCTGCGTAAAGGCTCCCCTGGGGAGTTCACTTGTACCCAAAGCCTTCCTTTGGGGGCACTTTTGGATGGACGAAAAGAGCTCGCAATGCATTTCCTGGGGTCTGATTTTTCAGTCGTCTTCGATGCCGGCTAGGGCTATGTTTAGGGATGCTCGGAAACAGCGAACACGGAGGGTCCAGTTGCATGTGGGGCTGCGTAAAGGCTCCCCTGGGGAGTTCACTTGTACCCAAAGCCTTCCTTTGGGGGCACTTTTGGATGGGCGAAAAGGGCTCGCAACGCATTTCCTGGGGCTTGATTTTTAAGTCGTCTTCGATGCCGGCTAGGGCTATGTTTAGGGATGCTCGGAAACAGCGAACCCGGAGGGTCCAGTTGCATGTGGGGCTGCGTAAAGGCTCCCCTGGGGAGTTCACTTGTACCCAAAGCCTTCCTTTGGTGACACTTTTGGATGGTCCAAAGGGGCTTGCAACGCGTTTTCTGGGGCCCGGGTTTTCAGTCTTCTCCCAAGCCGGCTAGGGATATATTTAGGATTGCTCGGAAAAATCGAACCCAGAGGGTCCAGTTGCATGTGGGGCTGCGTAAAGGCTCCCCTGGGGAGTTCACATGTATCCAAAGCCTTCCTTTGGGGGCACTTTTGGATGGTCCAAAGGGGCTCGCAACGCATTTCCTGGGGCCTGATGTTTCAGTCGTCATCGATGCCGTCTAGGGATATGTTTAGGGATGCTCGGAAACAGCGAACCCGAAGGGTCCAGTTGCATGTGGGGCTGCGTAAAGGCTCCCCTGGGGAGTTCACTTGTACCCAAAGCCTTCCTTTGGGGGCACTTTTGGATGGACAAAAGGGCTCGCAACGCATTTCCTGGGGCCTGATTTTTCACTCGTCTCCGATGACGGCTAGGGCTACGTTTAGGTTTGCTCAGGAACAGCAAACCCGGAGGGTCCAGTTGCATGTGGGGCTGCGTAAAGGCTCCCCTGGGGAGTTCTCTTGTACCCAAAGCCTTCCTTTGGTGACACTTTTGGATGGTCCAAAGGGGCTTGCAACGCATTTTCTGGGACTCGGGTTTTCAGTCTTCTCCCATGCCATCTAGGAATATATTTAGGGTTGCTCGGAAAAATCGAACCCGAAGGTTCCAGTTGCATGTGGGGCTGCGTAAAGGCTCCCCTGGGGAGTTCTCTTGTACCCAAAGTCTTCCTTTGTGGGCACATTTGGATGGGCGCAATGGCCTCGGAACGCATTTCCTGGGGCCTGATTTTTCACTCGTCTCCGATGACGGCTAGGGCTACGTTTAGGTTTGCTCAGGAACAGCAAACCCGGTGGGTCCAGTTGCATGTGGGGCTGCGTAAAGGCTCCCCTGGGGAGATCACTTGTACCCAAAGCCTTCCTTTGGGGGCACTTTTGGATGGTCCGAAGGGGCTCGCAACGCTTTTCCTGGGTCCTGATTTTTCACTCGTCTTCGATGACGGCTAGGGCTACGTTTAGGTTTGCTCAGGAACAGCGAACCCGGACGGTCCAGTTGCATGTGGGGCTGCGTAAAGGCTCCCCTGGGGAGTTCACTTGTACCCAAAGCCTTCCTTTGGTGACACTTTTGGATGGGCGAAAAGGGGCTTGCAACGCGTTTTCTGGGGCCCGGGTTTTCAGTCTTCTCCCAATCCGGCTAGGGATATATTTAGGATTGCTCGGAAAAATCGAACCCGGAGGGTCCAATTGCATGTGGGGCTGCGTAAAGGCTCCCCTGGGGAGTTCACTTGTACCCAAAGCCTTCCTTTGGGGGCACATTTGGATGGACGAAAAGGGCTCGCAACGCATTTCCTGGGGTCTGATTTTTCAGTCGTCTTCAATGCCGGCTAGGGCTATGTTTAGGGATGCTCGGAAACAGCGAACCCGGAGGGTCCAGTTGCATGTGGGGCTGCCTAAAGGCTCCCCTGGGGAGTTCACTTGTACCCAAAGCCTTCCTTTGGGGGCACTTTTGGATGGACAAAAGGGCTCGCAACACATTTCCTGGGGCCTGATTTTTCACTCGTCTCCGATGACGGCTAGGACTATGTTTAGGGATGCTCGGAAACAGGGAACCCGAAGGGTCCAGTTGCATGTGGGGCTGCGTAAAGGCTCCCCTGGGGAGTTCACTTGTACCCAAAGCCTTCCTTTGGGGGCACATTTGGATGGTCCGAAGGGGCTCGCAACGCATTTCCTGGGGCTTGATTTTTCAGTCGTCTTCGATGCCGGCTAGGGCTATGTTTAGGGATGCTCGGAAACAGCGAACCCGGAGGGTCCAGTTGCATGTGGGGCTGCGTAAAGGCTCCCCTGGGGAGTTCACTTGTACCCAAAGCCTTCCTTTGGTGACACTTTTGGATGGTCCAAAGGGGCTTGCAACGCGTTTTCTGGGGCCCGGGTTTTCAGTCTTCTCCCAAGCCGGCTAGGGATATATTTAGGATTGCTCTGAAAAATCGAACCCGGAGGGTCCAGTTGCATGTGGGGCTGCGTAAAGGCTCCCCTGGGGAGTTCACAAGTATCCAAGGCCTTAGTTTGGGGGCACTTTTGGATGGGCGAAAAGGCCTCGGAACGCATTTCCTGGGGCCTGATTTTTCACTCATCTCCGATGACGGCTAGGGCTACGTTTAGGTTTGCTCAGGAACAGCAAACCAGGAGGGTCCAGTTGCATGTGGGGCTGCGTAAAGGCTCCCCTGGGGAGATCACTTGTACCCAAAGCCTTCCTTTGGGGGCACTTTTGGATGGTCCGAAGGGGCTCGCAACGCATTTCCTGGGGCCTGATTTTTCACTCGTCTCCGATGACGGCTAGGGCTATGTTTAGGGATGCTCGGAAACAGCGAACCCGGAGGGTCCAGTTGCATGTGGGGCTGCGTAAAGGCTCCCCTGGGGAGTTCACTTGTACCCAAAGCCTTCCTTTGCGGGCACTTTTGGATGGTCCAAAGGGGCTCGCAACGCATTTCCTGGGGCATGATTTTTCAGTCGTCTCCGATGACGGCCAGGGCTACGTTTAGGTTTGCTCAGGAACAGAGAACCCAGAGGGTCCAGTTGCATGTGGGGCTGCGTAAAGGCTCCCCTGGGGAGTTCTCTTGTACCAAAAGCCTTCCTTTGGTTACACTTTTGGATGGTCCAAAAGGGCTTGCAACGCATTTTCTGGGGCTTGGGTTTTCAGTCTTCTCCCATGCCGGCTAGGGATATATTTAGGGTTGCTCAGAAAAATCGAACCCGAAGGGTCCAGTTGCATGTGGGGCTGCGTAAAGGCTACCCTGGGGAGTTCTCTTGTACCCAAAGCCTTCCTTTGGGGGCACTTTTGGATTGGCGAAAAGGGCTCGCAACGCATTTCCTGGGGCTTGATTTTTCAGTCGTCTTCGATGCCGGCTAGGGATATGTTTAGGGATGCTCGGAAACAGCGAACCCGGAGGGTCCAGTTGCATGTGGGGCTGCGTAAAGGCTCCCCTGGGGAGTTCACTTGTACCCAAAGCCTTCCTTTGGGGGCACTTTTTAATGGGCGAAAAGGGCTCGCAACGCATTTCCTGGGGCTTGATTTTTCAGTCGTCTTCGATGCCGGCTAGGGCTATGTTTAGGGATGCTCGGAAACAGCGAACCCGGAGGGTCCAGTTGCATGTGGGGCTGCGTAAAGGCTCCCCTGGGGAGTTCACTTGTACCCAAAGCCTTCCTTTGGTGATACTTTTGGATGGTCCAAAGGGGCTCGCAACGCATTTCCTGGGGCCTGATGTTTCAGTCGTCATCGATGCCGGCTAGGGATATGTTTAGGGATGCTCGGAAACAGCGAACACGGAGGGTCCAGTTGCATGTGGGGCTGCGTAAAGGCTCCCCTGGGGAGTTCACTTGTACCCAAAGCCTTCCTTTGGGGGCACTTTTGGATGGGCGAAAGGGGCTCGCAACGCATTTCCTGGGGCCTGATTTTTCACTCGTCTCCGATGACGGCTAGGGCTATGTTTAGGGATGCTCGGAAACAGCGAACCCGGAGGGTCCAGTTGCATGTGGGGCTGCGTAAAGGCTCCCCTGGGGAGTTCACTTGTACCCAAAGACTTCCTTTGGTGATACTTTTGGATGGTCCAAAGGGGCTTGCAACGCGTTTTCTGGGGCCTGGGTTTTCAGTCTTCTCCCATGACGGCTAGTGATATATTTAGGTTTACCCGGAAAAATCGAACCCGGAGAGTCCAGTTGCATGTGGGGCTGCGTAAAGGCTCCCCTGGGGAGTTCTCTTGTACCCAAAGTCTTCCTTTTGGGGGCACATTTGGATGGGCGAAAAGGCCTCGGAACGCATTTCCTAGGGCCTGATTTTTCACTCATCTCCGATGACGGCTAGGGCTACGTTTACGTTTGCTCAGGAACAGCAAACCCGGAGGGTCCAGTTGCATGTGGGGCTGCGTAAAGGCTCCCCTGGGGAGATCACTTGTACCCAAAGCCTTCCTTTGGGGGCACTTTTGGATGGTCCGAAGGGGCTCGCAACGCATTTCCTGGGTCCTGATTTTTCACTTGTCTTCGATGCCGGCTAGGGCTATGTTTAGGGATACTCGGAAACAGCGAACACGGAGGGTCCAGTTGCATGTGGGGCTGCGTAAAGGCTCCCCTGGGGTGTTCACTTGTACCCAAAGCCTTCCTTTGGTGACACTTTTGGATGGGCGAAAAGGGCTCGCAACGCATTTCCTGGGGCCTGATTTTTCACTCGTCTCCGATGACGGCTAGGGCTATGTTTAGGGATGCTCGGAAACAGCGAACCCGGAGGGTCCAGTTGCATGTGGGGCTGCGTAAAGGCTCCCCTGGGGAGTTCACTTGTACCCAAAGCCTTCCTTTGCGGGCACTTTTGGATGGTCCAAAGGGGCTCGCAAAGCATTTTCTGGGGCTTGGGTTTTCAGTCTTCTCCCATGCCGGCTAGGTATATACTTAGAGTTGCTCAGAAAATTCGAACCCGAAAGGTCCAGTTGCATGTGGGGCTGCGTAAAGGCTCCCCTGGGGAGTTCTCTTGTACCAAAAGCCTTCCTTTGGTGACACTTTTGGATGGTCCAAAGGGGCTTGCAACGCATTTTCTGGGGCTTGGGTTTTCAGTCTTCTCCCATGCCGGCTAGGTATATATTTAGTGTTGCTCAGAAAAATCGAACCCGAAGGGTCCAGTTGCATGTGGGGCTGCGTAAAGGCTCCCCTGGGGAGTTCACTTGTACCCAAAGCCTTCCTTTGGGGGCACTTTTGGATGGACAAAAGGGCTCGCAACGCATTTCCTGGGGCTTGATTTTTCAGTCGTCTTCGATGCCGTCTAGGGCTATGTTTAGGGATACTCGGAAACAGCGAACCCGGAGGGTCCAGTTGCATGTGGGGCTGCGTAAAGGCTCCCCTGGGGAGTTCACTTGTACCCAAAGCCTTCCTTTGGGGGCACTTTTGGATGGGCGAAAAGGGCTCGGAACGCATTTCCTGGGGCTTGTTTTTTCAGTCGTCTTCGATGCCGTCTAGGGCTATGTTTAGGGATGCTCGGAAACAGCGAACCCGGAGGGTCCAGTTGCATGTGGGGCTGCGTAAAGGCTCCCCTGGGGAGTTCACTTGTACCCAAAGCCTTCCTTTGGTGATACTTTTGGATGGTCCAAAGGGGCTTGCAACGTGTTTTCTGGGGCTCGGGTTTTCAGTCTTCTCCCATGCCGGCTAGTGATATATTTAGGTTTACCCGGAAAAATCGAACCCGGGGAGTCCAGTTGCATGTGGGGCTGCGTAAAGGCTCCCCTGGGGAGTTCACTTGTACCCAAACCTTCCTTTGGGGGCACTTTTGGATGGGCGAAAAGGGCTCGGAACGCATTTCCTGGGGCCTGATTTTACACTCGTCTCCGATGACGGCTAGGGCTACGTTTACGTTTGCTCAGGAACAGCAAACCCGGTGGGTCCAGTTGCATGTGGGGCTGCGTAAAGGCTCCCCTGGGGAGATCACTTGTACCCAAAGCCTTCCTTTGGGGGCACTTTTGGATGGTCCGAAGGGGCTCGCAACGCATTTCCTGGGTCCTGATTTTTCACTTGTCTTCGATGCCGGCTAGGGCTATGTTTAGGGATGCTCGGAAACAGCGAACCCGGAGGGTCCAGTTGCATGTGGGGCTGCGTAAAGGCTCCCCTGGGGAGTTCTCCTGTACCCAAAGTCTTCCTTTGGGGGCACATTTGGATGGGCGAAAAGGGCTTGCAACGCATTTCTTAGAGCCTGATTTTTCATTCGTCTCCGATGACGGCTAGGGCTACGTTTAGGTTTGCTCATGAACAGAGAACCCGGAGGGTCCAGTTGCATGTGGGGCTGCGTAAAGGCTCCCCTGGGGAGTTCACTTGTACCCAAAGCCTTCCTTTGGTGACACTTTTGGATGGTCCAAAGGGGCTTGCAACGCGTTTTCTGGGGCCCAGGTTTTCAGTCTTCTCCCATGCCGGCTAGTGATATATTTAGATTTGCTCGGAAACAGCGAAACCGGAGGGTCCAGTTGCATGTGGGGCTGTGTAAAGTCTACCCTGGGGAGTTCACTTGTACCCAAAGCCTTCCTTTGGGGGCACTTTTGGATGGGCGTAAAGAGCTTGCAACGCATTTCCTGGGGCCTGATTTTTCAATCGTCTTCGATGCCGTTTAGGGCTATGTTTAGGGATGCTCGGAAACAGCGAACCCGGAGGGTCCAGTTGCATGTGGGGCTGCGTAAAGGCTCCCCTGGGGAGTTCTCCTGTACCCAAAGTCTTCCTTTGGGGGCACTTTTGGATGGACGAAAAGGCCTCAGAACGCATTTCCTGGGGCCTGATTTTTCACTCGTATCCGATCACGGCTAGGGCTACGTTTACGTTTGCTCAGGAACAGCGAACCCGGAGGGTCCAGTTGCATGTGGGGCTGTGTAAAGGCTCCCCTGGGGAGTTCACTTGTACCCAAAGCCTTCCTTTGGTGACACTTTTGGATGGTCCAAAGGGGCTTGCAACGCGTTTTCTGGGGCCCGGGTTTTCAGTCTTCTCCCAAGTCGGCTAGGGATGTATTTAGGATTGCTCGGAAAAATCGAACCCGGAGGGTCCAGTTGCATGTGGGGCTGCGTAAAGGCTCCCCTGGGGAGTTCACTTGTACCCAAAGCATTCCTTGGGGGCACTTTTGGATGGACAAAAAGGGCTCGCCACACATTTCCTGGGGCCTGATTTTTCAGTCGTCATCGATGCCGGCTAGCGCTATGTTTAGGGATGCTCGGAAACAGCGAACCCAAAGGGTCCAGTTGCATGTGGGGCTGCGTAAAGGCTCCCCTGGGGAGTTCACTTGTACCCAAAGCCTTCCTTTTGGGGGCACATTTGGATGGGCGAAAAGCCCTCGGAACGCATTTCCTGGGGCCTGATTTTTCACTCGTCTCCGATGACGGCTAGGGCTACGTTTAGGTTTGCTCAGGAACATTGATCCCGGAGGGTCCAGTTGCATGTGGGGCTGCGTAAAGGCTCCCCTGGGGAGTTCTCTTGTACCAAAAGCCTTCCTTTGCTGACACTTTTGGATGGTCCAAAGGGGCTTGCAACGCATTTTCTGGGGCTCGGGTTTTCAGTCTTCTCCCATGACGGCTAGGAATATATTTAGTGTTGCTCGGAAAAATCGAACCCGAACGGTCCAGTTGCGTGTGGGGCTGCGTAAAGGCTCCCCTGGGGAGTTCACTTGTACCCAAAGCCTTCCTTTGGGGGCACTTTTGGATGGGCGAAAAGGGCTCGCAACGCATTTCCTGGGGCTTGATTTTTCAGTCTTCTCCCATGCCGGCTAGTGATATATTTAGGTTTACCCGGAAAAATCGAACCCGGAGAGTCCAGTTGCATGTGGGGCTGCGTAAAGGCTCCCCTGGGGAGTTCTCTTGTACCCAAAGTCTTCCTTTGGGGGCACATTTGGATGGGCGAAAAGGCCTCGGAACGCATTTCCTGGGGCCTGATTTTTCACTCGTCTCCGATGACGGCTAGGGCTACGTTTAGGTTTGCTAAGGAACAGCGAACCCGGAGGGTCCAGTTGCATGTGGGGCTGCGTAAAGGCTCCCCTGGGGAGATCACTTGTACCCAAAGCCTTCCTTTTGTGATACTTTTGGATGGTCCGAAGGGGCTCGCAACGCATTTCCTGGGTCCTGATTTTTCACTTGTCTTCGATGCCGGCTAGGGCTATGTTTAGGGATACTCGGAAACAGCGAACCCGGAGGGTCCAGTTGCATGTGGGGCTGCGTAAAGGCTCCCCTGGGGAGTTCACTTGTACCCAAAGCCTTCCTTTGGTGACACTTTTGGATGGGCGAAAAGGGCTTGCAACGCGTTTTCTGGGGCCCGGGTTTTCAGTCTTCTCCCAAGCCGGCTAGGGATATATTTAGAATTGCTTGGAAAAATCGAACCCGGAGGGTCCAGTTGCATGTGGGGCTGCGTAAAGGCTCCCCTGGGGAGTTCACTTGTACCCAAAGCCTTCCTTTGGGGGCACTTTTGGATGGTCCAAAGGGGCTTGCAACGCATTTCCTGGGGCCTGATGTTTCAGTCGTCATCGATGCCGGCTAGGGCTATGTTTAGGGATGCTCGGAAACAGCGAATCCGGAGGGTCCAGTTGCATGTGGGGCTGCGTAAAGGCTCCCCTGGGGAGTTCTTTTGTACCCAAAGTCTTCCTTTGGGTGCACATTTGGATGGGCGAAAAGGCCTCGGAACGCATTTCCTGGGGCCTGATTTTTCACTCGTCTCCGATGACGGCTAGGGCTACGTTTAGGTTTTGCTCAGGAACAGCGAACCCGGAGGGTCCAGTTGCATGTGGGGCTGCGTAAAGGCTCCCCTGGGGAGTTCACTTGTACCCAAAGCCTTCCTTTGGGGGCACTTTTGGATGGACAAAAGGGCTCGCAACGCATTTCCTGGGGCCTGATTTTTCACTCGTCTCCGATGACGGCTAGGACTATGTTTAGGGATGCTCGGAAACAGCGAACCCGGAGGGTCCAGTTGCATGTGGGGCTGTGTAAAGGCTCCCCTGGGGAGTTCACTTGTACCCAAAGCCTTCCTTTGCGGGCACTTTTGGATGGGCGAAAAGGCCTCGGAACGCATTTCCTGGGGCCTGATTTTTCACTCGTCTCCAATGACGGCTAGGGCTACGTTTAGGTTTGCTCAGGAACAGCAAACCCGGAGGGTCCAGTTGCATGTGGGGCTGCGTAAAGGCTCCCCTGGGGAGTTCTCTTGTACCCAAAGCCTTCCTTTGGTGACACTTTTGGATGGTCCAAAGGGGCTTGCAACGCATTTTGTGGGGCTCGGGTTTTCAGTCTTCTCCCATGCCGGCTAGGAATATATTTAGGGTTGCTCGGAAAAATTGAACCCGAAGGGTCCAGTTGCATGTGGGGCTGCGTAAAGGCTCCCCTGGGGAGTTCACTTGTACCCAAAGCCTTCCTTTGGGGGCACTTTTGGATGGTCCGAAGGGGCTCGCAACGCATTTCCTGGGGCCTGATTTTTCACTTGTCTCCGATGACGGCTAGGGCTACGTTTACGTTTGCTCAGGAACAGCGAACGCCGAGGGTCCAGTTGCATGTGGGGCTGCGTAAAGGCTCCCCTGGGGAGTTCACTTGTACCCAAAGCCTTCCTTTGGGGGCACTTTTGGATGGTCCGAAGGGGCTCGCAACGCATTTCCTGGGGCCTTATTTTTCACTTGTCTCCGATGACGGCTAGGGCTACGTTTACGTTTGCTCAGGAACAGCGAACCCCGAGGGTCCAGTTGCATGTGGGGCTGCGTTAAGGCTCCCCTGGGGAGTTCACTTGTACCCAAAGCCTTCCTTTGCGGGCACTTTTGGATGGGCGAAAAGGGCTCGCAACGCATTTCCTGGGGCCTGATTTTTCGGTAGTCTTTGCTGCCGTCTTGGGCTATGTTTAGGGATGCTCGGAAACAGCGAACCCGGAGGGTCCAGTTGCATGTGGGGCTGCGTAAAGGCTCCCCTGGGGAGTTCACTTGTACCCAAAGCCTTCCTTTGGGGGCACTTTTGGATTGGCGAAAAGGGCTCGCAACGCATTTCCTGGGGCCTGATTTTTCACTCGTCTCCGATGACGGCTAGGACTATGTTTAGGGATACTCGGAAACAGCGAACCCGGAGGGTCCAGTTGCATGTGGGGCTGCGTAAAGGCTCCCCTGGGGAGTTCACTTGTACCCAAAGCCTTCCTTTGGGGGCACTTTTGGATGGGCGTAAAGAGCTTGCAACGCATTTCCTGGGGCCTGATTTTTCATTCGTCTTCGATGCCGTTAAGGGCTATGTTTAGGGATGCTCGGAAACAGCGAACCCGGAGGGTCCAGTTGCATGTGGGGCTGCGTAAAGGCTCCCCTGGGGAGTTCTCCTGTACCCAAAGTCTTCCTTTGGTGGCACTTTTGGATGGGCGAAAAGGCCTCGGAACGCATTTCCTGGGGCCTGATTTTTCACTCGTATCCGATCACGGCTAGGGCTACGTTTAGGTTTGCTCAGGAACAGCGAACGCCGAGGGTCCCGTTGCATGTGGGGCTGCGTAAAGGCTCCCCTGGGGAGTTCACTTGTACCCAAAGCCTTCCTTTGGTGACACTTTTGGATGGTCCAAAGGGGCTTGCAACGCGTTTTCTGGGGCCCGGGTTTTCAGTCTTCTCCCAAGTCGGCTAGGGATGTATTTAGGATTGCTCGGAAAATCGAACCCGGAGGGTCCAGTTGCATGTGGGGCTGCGTAAAGGCTCCCCTGGGGAGTTCACTTGTACCCAAAGCCTTCCTTGGGGGAACTTTTGGATGGACAAAAAGGGCTCGCAACGCATTTCCTGGGGCCTGATTTTTCAGTCGTCATCGATACCGGCTAGCGCTATGTTTAGGGATGCTCGGAAACAGCGAACCCGGAGGGTCCAGTTGCATGTGGGGCTGCGTAAAGGCTCCCCTGGGGAGTTCACTTGTACCCAAAGCCTTCCTTTGGGGGCACTTTTGGATGGACAAAAGGGCTCGCAACGCATTTCCTGGGGCCTGATTTTTCACTCGTTTCCGATGACGGCTAGGATTATGTTTAGGGATGCTCGGAAACAGCGAACCCAAAGGGTCCAGTTGCATGTGGGGCTGCGTAAAGGCTCCCCTGGGGAGTTCACTTGTACCCAAAGCCTTCCTTTTGGGGGCACATTTGGATGGGCGAAAAGCCCTCGGAACGCTTTTCCTGGGGCCTGATTTTTCACTCGTCTCCGATGACGGCTAGGGCTACGTTTAGGTTTGCTCAGGAACATTGATCCCGGAGGGTCCAGTTGCATGTGGGGCTGCGTAAAGGCTCCCCTGGGGAGTTCACTTGTACCCAAAGCCTTCCTTTGGGGGCACTTTTGGATGGGCGAAAAGGGCTCGCAACGCATTTCCTGGGGCTTGATTTTTCAGTCGTCTTCGATGACGGCTAGGGCTATGTTTAGGGATGCTCGGAAACAGCGAACCCGGAGGGTCCAGTTGCATGTGGGGCTGCGTAAAGGCTCCCCTGGGGAGTTCACTTGTATCCAAAGACTTCCTTTGGTGATACTTTTGGATGGTCCAAAGGGGCTTGCAACGCATTTTCTGGGGCCCGGGTTTTCAGTCTTCTACCATGCCGGCTAGTGATATATATAGGTTTACCCGGAAAAATCGAACCCGGAGAGTCCAGTTGCATGTGGGGCTGCGTAAAGGCTCCCCTGGGGAGTTCTCTTGTACCCAAAGTCTTCCTTTGGGGGCACATTTGGATGGGCGAAAAGGCCTCGGAACGCATTTCCTGGGGCCTGATTTTTCACTCGTCTCCGATGACGGCTAGGGCTACGTTTAGGTTTGCTCAGGAACAGCGAACCCGGAGGGTCCAGTTGCATGTGGGGCTGCGTAAAGGCTCCCCTGGGGAGTTCACTTGTACCCAAAGCCTTCCTTTGGGGGCACTTTTGGATGGTCCGAAGGGGCTCGCAACGCATTTCCTGGGGCCTGATTTTTCACTTGTCTCCGATGACGGCTAGGGCTACGTTTAGGTTTGCTCAGGAACAGCGAACCCGGAGGGTCCAGTTGCATGTGGGGCTGCGTAAAGGCTCCCCTGGGGAGTTCACTTGTACCCAAAGCCTTCCTTTGGGGGCACTTTTGGATGGGCGAAAAGGGCTCGCAACGCATTTCCTGGGGCCTGATTTTTCACTCGTCTCCGATGACGGCTAGGGCTACGTTTAGGTTTGCTCAGGAACAGCGAACCCGCAGGGTCCAGTTGCATGTGGGGCTGCGTAAAGGCTCCCCTGTAGAGTTCACTTGTACCCAAAGCCTTCCTTTGGGGGCACTTTTGGATGGTCCGAAGGGGCTCGCAACGCATTTCCTGGGGCCTGATTTTTCACTTGTCTCCGATGACGGCTAGGGCTACGTTTAGGTTTGCTCAGGAACAGCGAACCCGGAGGGTCCAGTTGCATGTGGGGCTGCGTAAAGGCTCCCCTGGGGAATTCACTTGTAACCAAAGCCTTTCTTTGGGGGCACTTTTGGATGGCGAAAAGGGCTCGCAACGCATTTCCTGGGGCCTGATTTTTCACTTGTCTCCGATGACGGCTAGGGCTACCTTTAGGTTTGCTCAGGAACAGCGAACCCGGAGGGTCCAGTTGCATGTGGGGCTGCGTAAAGGCTCCCCTGGGGAGTTCACTTGTACCCAAAGCCTTTCTTTGGGGGCACTTCTGGATGGGCGAAAAGGGCTCGCAACGCATTTACTGGGGCCTGATTTTTCACTCGTCTCCGATGACGGCTAGGGCTACGTTTAGGTTTGCTCAGGAACAGCGAACCCGGAGGGTCCAGTTGCATGTGGGGCTGCGTAAAGGTTCCCCTGGGGAGTTCACTTGTACCCAAAGCCTTCCTTTGGGGACACTTTTGGATGGTCCAAAGGGGCTTGCAACGCGTTTTCTGGGGCCCGGGTTTTCAGTCTTCTCCATGCCGGCTAGTGATATATTTAGGTTTACCCGGATAAATCGAACCCGGAGGGTCCAGTTGCGTGTGGGGCTGCGTAAAGACTCCCCTGGGGAGTTCACTTGTACCCAAAGCCTTCCTTTGGGGGCACTTTTGGATGGGCGAACAGGGCTCGCAACGCATTTCCTGGGGTCTGATTTTTCAGTCATCTTCGATGCCGGCTAGGGCTATGTTTAGGGATGCTCGGAAACAGCGAACCCGAAGGGTCCAGTTGCATGTGGGGCTGCGTAAAGGCTCCCGTGGGGAGTTCACTTGTACCCAAAGCCTTCCTTTGGGAGCACTTTTGGATGGGCGAAAAGGGCTCGTAACGCATTTCCTGGGGCCTGATTTTTCAGTCATCTTCGATGCCGGCTAGGGCTATGTTTAGGGATGCTCGGAAACAGCGAACCCGAAGGGTCCAGTTGCATGTGGGGCTGCGTAAAGGCTCCCCTGGGGAGTTCACTTGTACCCAAAGCCTTCCTTTGCGGGCACTTTTGGATGGGCGAAAAGGGCTCGCAACACATTTCCTGGGGCCTGATTTTTCAGTCGTCTTTGATGCCGTCTAGGGCTATGTTTAGGGATGCTCGGAAACAGCGAACCCGGAGGGTCCAGTTGCATGTGGGGCTGCGTAAAGGCTCCCCTGGGGAGTTCACTTGTACCCAAAGCCTTCCTTTGGGGGCACTTTTGGATGGACGAAAAGGGCTCGGAACGCATTTCCTGGGGCCTGATTTTTCACTCGTCTCCGATGCCCGCTAGGGCTATGTTTAGGGATGCTCGTAAACATCGAACCTGGAGAGTCCAGTTGCATGTGGGGCTGCGTAAAGGCTCCCCTGGGGAGTTCACTTGTACCCAAAGCCTTCCTTTGCGGGCACTTTTGGATGGTCCGAAAGGGCTCGCAATGCATTTCCTGGGGCCTGATTTTTCACTTGTCTCCGATGACGGCTAGGGCTACGTTTAGGTTTGCTCAGGAACAGCGAACCCGGAGGGTCCAGTTGCATGTGGGGCTGCGTAAAGGCTCCCCTGGGGAGTTCACTTGTACCCAAAGCCTTCCTTTGGGGACACTTTTGGATGGTCCAAAGGGGCTTGCAACGCGTTTTCTGGGGCCCGGGTTTTCAGTCTTCTCCCATGCCGGCTAGTGATATATTTAGGTTTACCCGGATAAATCGAACCCGGAGGGTCCAGTTGCGTGTGGGGCTGCGTAAAGGCTCCCCTGGGGAGTTCACTTGTACCCAAAGCCTTCCTTTGGGGCCACTTTGGGATGGGCGAAAAGGGCTCGGAACGCATTTCCTGGGGCCTAATTTTTCAGTCGTCTTTGATGCCGTCTAGGGCTATGTTTAGGGATGCTCGGAAACAGCGAACCCGGAGGGTCCAGTTGCATGTGGGGCTGCTTAAAGGCTCCCCTGGGGAGTTCACTTGTACCCAAAGCCTTCCTTTGGGGGCACTTTTGGATGCTGCGAAGGGGCTCGCAACACATTTCCTGGGGGCTGATTGTTCACTTTCTCCGATGACGGCTAGGGCTACGTTTAGGTTTGCTCAGGAACAGCGAACCCGGAGGGTCCAGTTGCATGTGGGGCTGCGTAAAGGCTCCCCTGGGGAGATCACTTGTACCCAAAGCCTTCCTTTGGGGGCACTTTTGGATGGTCCGAAGGGGCTCGCAACGCATTTCCTGGGGCCTGATTTTTCACTTGTCTCCGATGACGGCTAGGGCTCCGTTTACGTTTGCTCAGGAACAGCGAACGCCGAGGGTCCAGTTGCATGTGGGGCTGCGTAAAGGCTCCCCTGGGGAGTTCACTTGTACCCAAAGCCTTCCTTTGGTGACACTTTTGGATGGGCGAAAAGGGCTCGGAACGCGTTTTCCGGGGTCCGGGTTTTCAGTCTTCTCCCATGCCGGCTAGTGATATATTTAGGTTTACCCGGATAAATCGAACCCGGAAGGTCCAGTTGCGTGTGGGGCTGCGTAAAGGCTCCCCTGGGGAGTTCACTTGTACCCAAAGCCTTCCTTTGGGGGCACTTTTGGATGCTCCGAAGGGGCTCGCAACGCATTTCCTGGGGCCTGATTTTTCACTTGTCTCCGATGACGGCTAGGGCTACGTTTACGTTTGCTCAGGAACAGCGAACCCCGAGGGTCCAGTTGCATGTGGGGCTGCGTTAAGGCTCCCCTGGGGAATTCACTTGTAACCAAAGCCTTTCTTTGGGGGCACTTTTGGATGGGCGAAAAGGGCTCGGAACGCATTTCCTGGGGCCTGATTTTTCACTCGTCTCCGATGACGGCTAGGGCTACGTTTAGGTTTCTCAGGAAGAGCAAACCAGGAGGGTCCAGTTGCATGTGGGGCTGCGTAAAGGCTCCCCTGGGGAGTTCACTTGTACCCAAAGCCTTCCTTTGGGGGCACTTTTGGATGGTCCGAAGGGGCTCGGAACGCATTTCCTGGGGCCTGATTTTTCACTTCTCTCCGATGACGGCTAGGGCTATGTTTAGGTTTGCTCAGGAACAGCGAACCCGGAGGGTCCAGTTGCATGTGGGGCTGCGTAAAGGCTCCCCTGGGGAGTTCACTTGTACCCATAGCCTTCCTTTGGGGGCACTTTTGGATGGTCCGAAGGGGCTCGCAACGCATTTCCTGGGGCCTGATTTTTCACTTGTCTCCGATGACGGCTAGGGCTACGTTTAGGTTTGCTCAGGAACAGCGAACCCGGAGGGTCCAGTTGCATGTGGGGCTGCGTAAAGGCTCCCCTGGGGAGTTCACTTGTACCCAAAGCCTTCCTTTGCGGGCACTTTTGGATGGTCCAAAGGGGCTTGCAACGCGTTTTCTGGGGCCCGGGTTTTCAGTCTTCTCCCTTTATGGCTAGTGATATATTTAGGTTTACCCGGATAAATCGAACCCGAAGGGTCCAGTTGCGTGTGGGGCTGCGTAAAGGCTCCCCTGGGGAGTTCACTTGTACCCAAAGCCTTCCTTTGCGGGCACTTTTGGATGGGCGAAAAGGGCTCGCAACGCATTTCCTGGGGCCTGATTTTTCAGTCGTCTTTGATGCCGTCTAGGGCTATGTTTAGGGATGCTCGGAAACAGCGAACCCGGAGGGTCCAGTTGCATGTGGGGCTGCGTAAAGGTTCCCCTGGGGAGTTCACTTGTACCCAAAGCCTTCCTTTGCGGGCACTTTTAGATGGTCCAAAGGGGCTCGCAACGCATTTCCTGGGGCCTGATTTTTCACTCGTCTCCGATGACGGCTAGGGCTACGTTTAGGTTTGCTCAGGAACAGCGAACCCGGAGGGTCCAGTTGCATGTGGGGCTGCGTAAAGGCTCCCCTGGGGAGTTCACTTGTACCCAAAGCCTTCCTTTGGGGGCACTTTTGGATGGTCCGAAGGGGCTCGCAACGCATTTCCTGGGGCCTGATTTTTCACTTGTCTCCGATGACGGCTAGGGCTACGTTTACGTTTGCTCAGGAACAGCGAACCCCGAGGGTCCAGTTGCATGTGGGGCTGCGTTAAGGCTCCCCTGGGGAGTTCACTTGTACCCAAAGCCTTCCTTTGGGGGCACTTTTGGATGGGCGAAAAGGGCTCGGAACGCATTTCCTGGGGCCTGATTTTTCACTCGTCTCCGATGACGGCTAGGGCTACGTTTAGGTTTGCTCAGGAACAGCGAACCCGGAGGGTCCAGTTGCATGTGGGGCTGCGTAAAGGCTCCCCTGGGGAGTTCACTTGTACCCAAAGCCTTCCTTTGGGGGCACTTTTGGATGCTCCGAAGGGGCTCGCAACGCATTTCCTGGGGCCTGATAGTTCACTTGTCTCCGATGACGGCTAGGGCTACGTTTAGGTTTGCTCAGGAACAGCGAACCCGGAGGGTCCAGTTGCATGTGGGGCTGCGTAAAGGCTCCCCTGGGGAGATCACTTGTACCCAAAGCCTTCCTTTGGGGGCACTTTTGGATGGTCCGAAGGGGCTCGCAACGCATTTCCTGGGGCCTGATTTTTCACTTGTCTCCGATGACGGCTAGGGCTACGTTTACCTTTCCTCAGGAACAGCGAACGCCGAGGGTCCAGTTGCATGTGGGGCTGCGTAAAGGCTCCCCTGGGGAGTTCACTTTTACCCAAAGCCTTCCTTTGGTGACACTTTTGGATGGTCCAAAGGGGCTTGCAACGCTTTTTCTGGGGCCCGGGTTTTCAGTCTTCTCCCATGCCGGCTAGTGATATATTTAGGTTTACCCGGATAAATCAAACCCGGAGGGTCCAGTTGCATGTGGGGCTGCGTAAAGGCTCCCCTGGGGAGTTCACTTGTACCCAAAGCCTTCCTTTGGGGGCACTTTTGGATGGTCCGAAGGGGCTCGCAACGCATTTCCTGGGGCCTGATTTTTCACTTGTCTCCGATGACGGCTAGGGCTACGTTTACGTTTGCTCAGGAACAGCGAACCCCGAGGGTCCAGTTGCATGTGGGGCTGCGTTAAGGCTCCCCTGGGGAGTTCACTTGTACCCAAAGCCTTTCTTTGGGGGCACTTTTGGATGGGCGAAAAGGGCTCGGAACGCATTTCCTGGGGCTTGATTTTTCACTCGTCTCTGATGACGGCTAGGGCTACGTTTAGGTTTGCTCAGGAACAGCAAACCAGGAGGGTCCAGTTGCATGTGGGGCTGTGTAAAGGCTCCCCTGGGGAGTTCACTTGTACCCAAAGCCTTCCTTTGGGGGCACTTTTGGATGGTCCGAAGGGGCTCGGAACGCATTTCCTGGGGCCTGATTTTTCACTTGTCTCCGATGACGGCTAGGGCTATGTTTAGGTTTGCTCAGGAACAGCGAACCCGGAGGGTCCAGTTGCATGTGGGGCTGCGTAAAGGCTCCCCTGGGGAGTTCACTTGTACCCAAAGCCTTCCTTTGGGGGCACTTTTGGATGCTCCGAAGGGGCTCGCAACGCATTTCCTGGGGCCTGATTTTTCACTTGTCTCCGATGACGGCTAGGGCTACGTTTAGGTTTGCTCAGGAACAGCGAACCCGGAGGGTCCAGTTGCATGTGGGGCTGCGTAAAGGCTCCCCTGGGGAGTTCACTTGTACCCAAAGCCTTCCTTTGGTGACACTTTTGGATGGTCCAAAGGGGCTTGCAACGCGTTTTCTGGGGCCCGGGTTTTCAGTCTTCTCCCATTATGGCTAGTGATATATTTAGGTTTACCCGGATAAATCGAACCCGGAGGGTCCAGTTGCATGTGGGGCTGCGTAAAGTCTCCCCTGGGGAGTTCACTTGTACCCAAAGCCTTCCTTTGCGGGCACTTTTGGATGGGCGAAAAGGGCTCGCAACGCATTTCCTGGGGCCTGATTTTTCAGTCGTCTTTGATGCCGTCTAGGGCTATGTTTAGGGATGCTCGGAAACAGCGAACCCGGAGGGTCCAGTTGCATGTGGGGCTGCGTAAAGGCTCCCCTGGGGAGTTCACTTGTACCCAAAGCCTTCCTTTGGGGGCACTTTTGGATGGACGAAAAGGGCTCGCAACGCATTTCCTGGGGCCTTATTTTTCAGTCGTCTTCGATGCCCGCTAGGGCTATGTTTAGGGATGCTCGGAAACATCGAACCTGGAGAGTCCAGTTGCATGTGGGGCTGCGTAAAGGCTCCCCTGGGGAGTTCACTTGTACCCAAAGCCTTTCTTTGGGGACACTTTTGGATGGGCGAAAAGGGCTCGGAACGCATTTCCTGGGGCCTTATTTTTCACTCGTCTCCGATGACGGCTAGGGCTACGTTTAGGTTTGCTCAGGAACAGCGAACCCGGAGGGTCCAGTTGCATGTGGGGCTGCGTAAAGGCTCCCCTGGGGAGTTCACTTGTACCCAAAGCCTTCCTTTGGGGGCACTTTTGGATGCTCCGAAGGGGCTCGCAACGCATTTCCTGGGGCCTGATTTTTCACTTGTCTCCGATGACGGCTAGGGCTACGTTTAGGTTTGCTCAGGAACAGCGAACCCGGAGGGTCCAGTTGCATGTGGGGCTGCGTAAAGGCTCCCCTGGGGAGTTCACTTGTACCCAAAGCCTTTCTTTGGGGGCACTTTTTGATGGGCGAAAAGGGCTCGGAACGCATTTCCTGGGGCCTGATTTTTCACTCTTCTCCGATGACGGCTAGGGCTACGTTTAGGTTTGCTCAGGAACAGCGAACCCGGAGTGTCCAGTTGCATGTGGGGCTGCGTAAAGGCTCCCCTGGGGAGTTCACTTGTACCCAAAGCCTTCCTTTGGGGGCACTTTTGCATGCTCCGAAGGGGCTCGCAACGCATTTCCTGGGGCCTGATTTTTCACTTGTCTCCGATGACGGCTAGGGCTACGTTTAGGTTTGCTCAGGAACAGCGAACCCGGAGGGTCCAGTTGCATGTGGGGCTGCGTAAAGGCTCCCCTGGGGAGTTCACTTGTACCCAAAGCCTTTCTCTGGGGGCACTTTTGGATGGGCGAAAAGGGCTCGCAACGTATTTCCCGGGGCCTGATTTTTCCCTTGTCTCCGATGACGGCTAGGGCTACCTTTAGGTTTGCTCAGGAACAGCGAACCCGGAGGGTCCAGTTGCATGTGGGGCTGCGTTAAGGCTCCCCTGGGGAGTTCTCTTGTACCCAAAGCCTTCCTTTGGGGGCACTTTTGGATGGTCCGAAGGGGCTCGCAACGCATTTCCTGGGGTCTGATTTTTCAGTCGACTTCGATGCCGGCTAGGGCTATGTTTAGGGATGCTCGGAAACATCGAACCCGGAGGGTACGGTTGCATGTGGGGCTGCGTAAAGGCTCCCCTGGGGAGTTCACTTGTACCCAAAGCCTTCCTTTGGGGGCACTTTTGGATGGACGAAAAGGCCTCGCAACGCATTTCCTGGGGCCTGATTTTTCAGTCGTCTTCGATGCCCACTAGAGCTATGTTTAGGGATGCTCGGAAACATCGAACCTGGAGAGTCCAGTTGCATGTGGGGCTGCGTAAAGGCTCCCCTGGGGAGTTCACTTGTACCCAAAGCCTTTCTTTGGGGACACTTTTGGATGGGCGAAAAGGGCTCGCAACGCATTTCCTGGGGCCTTATTTTTCACTCGTCTCCGATGACGGCTAGGGCTACGTTTAGGTTTGCTCAGGAACAGCGAACCCGGAGGGTCCAGTTGCATGTGGGGCTGCGTAAAGGCTCCCCTGGGGAGTTCACTTGTACCCAAAGCCTTCCTTTGGGGGCACTTTTGGATGGTCCGAAGGGGCTCGCAATGCATTTCCTGGGGCCTGATTTTTCACTTGTCTCCGATGACGGCTAGGGCTACATTTAGGTTTGCTCAGGAACAGCGAACCCGGAGGGTCCAGTTGCATGTGGGGCTGCGTAAAGGCTCCCCTGGGGAGATCACTTGTACCCAAAGCCTTCCTTTGGGGGCACTTTTGGATGGTCCGAAGGGGCTCGCAACGCATTTCCTGGGGCCTGATTTTTCACTTGTCTCCGATGACGGCTAGGGCTACGTTTAGGTTTGCTCATGAACAGCGAACCCGGAGGGTCCAGTTGCATGTGGGGCTGCGTAAAGGCTCCCCTGGGGAGTTCACTTGTACCCAAAGCCTTCCTTTGGTGACACTTTTGGATGGTCCAAAGGGGCTTGCAACGCGTTTTCTGGGGCCCGGGTTTTCAGTCTTCTCCCATGCCGGCTAGTGATATATTTAGGTTTACCCGGATAAATCGAACCCGGAGGGTCCAGTTGCGTGTGGGGCTGCGTAAAGGCTCCCCTGGGGAGTTCACTTGTACCCAAAGCCTTCCTTTGGGGGCACTGTTGGATGGTCCGAAGGGGCTCGGAACGCATTTCCTGGGGCCTGATTTTTCACTCGTCTCCGATGACGGCTAGGGCTACGTTTAGGTTTGCTCAGGAACAGCAAACCAGGAGGGTCCAGTTGCATGTGGGGCTGCGTAAAGGCTCCCCTGGGGAGTTCACTTGTACCCAAAGCCTTCCTTTGGGGGCACTTTTGGATGGTCCGAAGGGGCTCGCAACGCATTTCCTGGGGCCTGATTTTTCATTTGTCTCCGATGACGGCTAGGGCTACGTTTACGTTTGCTCAGGAACAGCGAACCCCGAGGGTCCAGTTGCATGTGGGGCTGCGTTAAGGCTCCCCTGGGGAGTTCACTTGTACCCAAAGCCTTTCTTTGGGGGCACTTTTGGATGGGCGAAAAGGGCTCGGAACGCATTTCCTGGGGCCTGATTTTTCAGTGGTCTCTCATGACGGCTAGGGCTAAGTTTAGGTTTGCTCAGGAACAGCGAACCCGGAGGGTTCAGTTGCATGTGGGGCTGCGTTAAGGCTCCCCTGGGGAGTTCTCTTGTACCCAAAGCCTTCCTTTGGGGGCACTTTTGGATGGTCCGAAGGGGCTCGCAACGCATTTCCTGGGGTCTGATTTTTCAGTCGACTTCGATGCCGGCTAGGGCTATGTTTAGGGATGCTCGGAAACATCGAACCCGGAGGGTCCGGTTGCATGTGGGGCTACGTAAAGGCTCCCCTGGGGAGTTCACTTTTACCCAAAGCCTTCCTTTGGGGGCACTTTTGGATGGGCGAAAAGGGCTCGTAACGCATTTCCTGGGGCCTGATTTTTCAGTCATCTTCGATGCCGGCTAGGGCTACGTTTAGGGATGCTCGGAAACAGCAAACCCGAAGGGTCCAGTTGCATGTGGGGCTGCGTAAAGGCTCCCCTGGGGAGTTCACTTGTACCCAAAGCCTTCCTTTGCGGGCACTTTTGGATGGGCGAAAAGGGCTCGCAACGCATTTCCTGGGGCCTGATTTTTCAGTCGTCATCGATGCCGGCTAGGGCTATGTTTAGGGATGCTCGGAAACAGCGAACCCGGAGGGTCCAGTTGCATGTGGGGCTGCGTAAAGGCTCCCCTGGGGAGTTCACTTGTACCCAAAGCCTTCCTTTGGGGGCACTTTTGGATGGACGAAAAGGGCTCGCAACGCATTTCCTGGGGCCTGATTTTTCAGTCGTCTTCGATGCCCGCTAGGGCTATGTTTAGGGATGCTCGGAAACATCGAACCTTGAGGGTCCAGTTGCATGTGGGGCTGCGTAAAGGCTCCCCTGGGGAGTTCACTTGTACCCAAAGCCTTTCTCTGGGGGCACTTTTGGATGGGCGAAAAGGCCTCGGAACGCATTTCCTGGGGCCTTATTTTTCACTTGTCTCCGATGACGGCTAGGGCTACGTTTAGGTTTGCTCAGGAACAGCGAACCCGGAGGGTCCAGTTGCATGTGGGGCTGCGTAAAGGCTCCCCTGGGGAGTTCACTTGTACCCAAAGCCTTCCTTTGGGGGCACTTTTGGATGGTCCGAAGGGGCTCGCAACGCATTTCCTGGGGCCTGATTTTTCACTTGTCTCCGATGACGGCTAGGGCTACGTTTAGGTTTGCTCAGGAACAGCGAACCCGGAGGGTCCAGTTGCATGTGGGGCTGCGTAAAGGCTCCCCTGGGGAGTTCACTTGTACCCAAAGCCTTCCTTTGGGGGCACTTTTGTATGGTCCGAAGGGGCTCGCAACGCATTTCCTGGGGCCTGATTTTTCACTTGTCTCCGATGACGGCTAGGGCTACGTTTAGGTTTGCTCAGGAACAGCGAACGCCGAGGGTCCAGTTGCATGTGGGGCTGCGTAAAGCCTCCCCTGGGGAGTTCACTTGTACCCAAAGCCTTCCTTTGGGGGCACTTTTGGATGGTCCGAAGGGGCTCGCAACGCATTTCCTGGGGCCTGATTTTTCAGTGGTCTCTCATGACGGCTAGGGCTACGTTTAGGTTTGCTCATGAACAGTGAACCCAGAGGGTCCAGTTGCATGTGGGGCTGCGTAAAGGCTCCCCTGGGGAGTTCTCTTGTACCCAAAGCCTTCCTTTGGGGGCACTTTTGGATGGTCCACTTTGGGGACCCCCATTGGGGGCACTTTTGCACTTTTGGATGGTCCAAAGGGGCTTGCTTTCTGGGGCCCGTGTTTTCAGTCTTCTCCCATGCCGGCTAGTGATATATTTAGGTTTACCCGGATAAATCGAACCCGGAGGTTCCAGTTGCGTGTGGGGCTGCGTAAAGGCTCCCCTGGGGAGTTCACTTGTACCCAAAGCCTTCCTTTGGGGGCACTTTTGGATGGTCCGAAGGGGCTCGCAACGCATTTCCTGGGGTCTGATTTTTCAGTCGACTTCGATGCCGGCTAGGGCTATGTTTAGGGATGCTCGGAAACATCGAACCCGGAGGGTCCGGTTGCATGTGGGGCTACGTAAAGGCTCCCCTGGGGAGTTCACTTGTACCCAAAGCCTTCCTTTGGGGGCACTTTTGGAAGGACGAAAAGGGCTCGTAACGCATTTCCTGGGGCCTGATTTTTCAGTCATCTTCGATGCCGGCTATGGCTATGTTTAGGGATACTCGGAAACAGCGAACCCGAAGGGTCCAGTTGCATGTGGGGCTGCGTAAAGGCTCCCCTGGGGAGTTCACTTGTACCCAAAGCCTTCCTTTGGTGACACTTTTGGATGGTCCAAAGGGGCTTGCAACGCGTTTTCTGGGGCCCGGGTTTTCAGTCTTCTCCCATGCCGGCTAGTGATATATTTAGGTTTACCCGGATAAATCGAACCCGGAGGGTCCAGTTGCGTGTGGGGCTGCGTAAAGGCTCCCCTGGGGAGTTCACTTGTACCCAAAGCCTTCCTTTGGGGGCACTGTTGGATGGTCCGAAGGGGCTCGCAACGCATTTCCTGGGGCCTGATTTTTCACTTGTCTCCGATGACGGCTAGGGCTACGTTTACGTTTGCTCAGGAACAGCGAACCCCGAGGGTCCAGTTGCATGTGGGGCTGCGTAAAGGCTCCCCTGGGGAGTTCACTTGTACCCAAAGCCTTTCTTTGGGGGCACTTTTGGATGGGCGAAAAGGGCTCGCAACGCATTTCCTGGGGCCTGATTTTTCACTTGTCTCCGATGACGGCTAGGGCTACGTTTACGTTTGCTCAGGAACAGCGAACGCCGAGGGTCCAGTTGCATGTGGGGCTGCGTAAAGGCTCCCCTGGGGAGTTCACTTGTACCCAAAGCCTTCCTTTGGGGGCACTTTTGGATGGTCCGAAGGGGCTCGCAACGCATTTCCTGGGGCCTGATTTTTCACTTCTCTCCGATGACGGCTAGGGCTACGTTTAGGTTTGCTCAGGAACAGTGAACCCGGAGGGTCCAGTTGCATGTGGGGCTGCGTAAAGGCTCCCCTGGGGAGTTCACTTGTACCCAAAGCCTTCCTTTGGGGGCACTTTTGGATGGTCCGAAGGGGCTCGCAACGCATTTCCTGGGGCCTGATTTTTCACTTGTCTCCGATGATGGCTAGGGCTACGTTTAGGTTTGCTCAGGAACAGCGAACCCGGAGGGTCCAGTTGCATGTGGGGCTGCGTAAAGGCTCCCCTGGGGAGTTCACTTGTACCCAAAGCCTTCCTTTGGTGACACTTTTGGATGGTCCAAAGGGGCTTGCAACGCGTTTTCTGGGGCCCGGGTTTTCAGTCTTCTCCCATGCCGGCTAGTGATATATTTAGGTTTACCCGGATAAATCGAACACGGAGGGTCCAGTTGCGTGTGGGGCTGCGTTAAGGCTCCCCTGGGGAGTTCACTTGTACCCAAAGCCTTTCTTTGGGGGCACTTTTGGATGGGCGAAAAGGGCTCGGAACGCATTTCCTGGGGCCTGATTTTTCAGTGGTCTCTCATGACGGCTAGGGCTAAGTTTAGGTTTGCTCAGGAACAGCGAACCCGGAGGTCCAGTTGCATGTGGGGCTGCGTAAAGGCTCCCCTGGGGAGTTCTCTTGTACCCAAAGCCTTCCTTTGGGGGCACTTTTGGATGGTCCGAAGTGGCTCGCAACGCATTTCCTGGGGCTTGATTTTTCATTCGTCTTCGATGCCGTCTAGGGTTATGTTTAGGGATGCTCGGAAACAGCGAACCCGGAGGGTCCAGTTGCATGTGGGGCTGCGTAAAGGTTCCCCTGGGGAGTTCACTTGTACCCAAAGCCTTCCTTTGGTGACACTTTTGGATGGTCCAAAGGGGCTTGCAACGCGTTTTCTGGGGCCCGGGTTTTCAGTCTTCTCCCATGCCGGCTAGTGATATATATAGGTTTACCCGGATAAATCGAACCCGGAGGGTCCAGTTGCGTTTGGGGCTGCGTAAAGGCTCCCCTGGGGAGTTCACTTGTACCCAAAGCCTTCCTTTGGGGGCACTTTTGTATGGGCGAACAGGGCTCGCAATGCATTTCCTGGGGTCTGATTTTTCAGTCGACTTCGATGCCGGCTAGGGCTATGTTTAGGGATGCTCGGAAACATCGAACCCGGAGGGTCCGGTTGCATGTGGGGCTACGTAAAGGCTCCCCTGGGGAGTTCACTTGTACCCAAAGCCTTCCTTTGGGGGCACTTTTGGATGGGCGAAAAGGGCTCGTAACGCATTTCCTGGGGCCTGATTTTTCAGTCATCTTCGATGCCGTCTAGGGGTATGTTTAGGGATGCTCGGAAACATCGAACCTGGAGGGTCCAGTTGCATGTGGGGCTGCGTAAAGGCTCCCCTGGGGAGTTCACTTGTACCCAAAGCCTTTCTTTGGGGGCACTTTTGGATGGGCGAAAAGGCCTCGCAACGCATTTCCTGGGGCCTGATTTTTCAGTCGTCTTTGATGCCGTCTAGGGCTATGTTTAGGGATGCTGGGAAACAGTGAACCCGGAGGGTCCAGTTGCATGTGGGGCTGCGTAAAGGCTCCCCTGGGGAGTTCACTTGTACCCAAAGCCTTCCTTTGGGGGCACTTTTGGATGGACGAAAAGGGCTCGCAACGCATTTCCTGGGGCCAGATTTTTCAGTCGTCTTCGATGCCCGCTAGGGCTATGTTTAGGGATGCTCGGAAACATCGAACCTGGAGGGTCCAGTTGCATGTGGGGCTGCGTAAAGGCTACCCAGGGGAGTTCCCTTGTACCCAAAGCCTTTCTTTGGGGGCACTTTTGGATGGGCGAAAAGGGCTCGGAACGCATTTCCTGGGGCCTTATTTTTCACTCGTCTACGATGACGGCTAGGGCTACGTTTACGTTTGCTCAGGAACAGCGAACCCGGAGGGTCCAGTTGCATGTGGGGCTGCGTAAAGGCTCCCCTGGGGAGTTCACTTGTACCCAAAGCCTTCCTTTGGGGGCACTTTTGGATGGGCGAAAAGGGCTCGGAACGCATTTCCTGGGGCCTGATTTTTCACTCGTCTCCGATGACGGCTAGGGCTACGTTTAGGTTTGCTCAGGAACAGCGAACGCCGAGGGTCCAGTTGCATGTGGGGCTGCGTAAAGGCTCCCCTGGGGAGTTCACTTGTACCCAAAGCCTTCCTTTGGGGGCACTTTTGGATGGTCCGAAGGGGCTCGCAACGCATTTCCTGGGGCCTGATTTTTCACTTCTCTCCGATGACGGCTAGGGCTATGTTTAGGTTTGCTCAGGAACAGCGAACCCCGAGGGTCCAGTTGCATGTGGGGCTGCGTAAAGGCTCCCCTGGGGAGTTCACTTGTACCCAAAGCCTTCCTTTGGGGGCACTTTTGGATGGTCCAAAGGGGCTTGCAACGCGTTTTCTGGGGCCCGGGTTTTCAGTCTTCTCCCATGCCGGCTAGTGATATATTTAGGTTTACCCGGATAAATCGAACCCAGAGGGTCCAGTTGCGTGTGGGGCTGCGTAAAGGCTCCCCTGGGAACTTCAGATGTACCCAAAGCCTTTCTTTGGGGGCACTTTTGGATGGGCGAAAAGGGCTCGCAACGCATTTCCTGGGGCCTGATTTTTCACTTGTCTCCGATGACGGCTAGGGCTACGTTTACGTTTGCTCAGGAACAGCGAACGCCGAGGGTCCAGTTGCATGTGGGGCTGCGTAAAGGCTCCCCTGGGGAGTTCACTTGTACCCAAAGCCTTCCTTTGGGGGCACTTTTGGATGGTCCGAAGGGGCTCGCAACGCATTTCCTGGGGCCTGATTTTTCACTTCTCTCCGATGACGGCTAGGGCTACGTTTAGGTTTGCTCAGGAACAGTGAACCCGGAGGGTCCAGTTGCATGTGGGGCTGCGTAAAGGCTCCCCTGGGGAGTTCACTTGTACCCAAAGCCTTCCTTTGGGGGCACTTTTGGATGGTCCGAAGGGGCTCGCAACGCATTTCCTGGGGCCTGATTTTTCACTTGTCTCCGATGATGGCTAGGGCTACGTTTAGGTTTGCTCAGGAACAGCGAACCCGGAGGGTCCAGTTGCATGTGGGGCTGCGTAAAGGCTCCCCTGGGGAGTTCACTTGTACCCAAAGCCTTCCTTTGGTGACACTTTTGGATGGTCCAAAGGGGCTTGCAACGCGTTTTCTGGGGCCCGGGTTTTCAGTCTTCTCCCATGCCGGCTAGTGATATATTTAGGTTTACCCGGATAAATCGAACACGGAGGGTCCAGTTGCGTGTGGGGCTGCGTTAAGGCTCCCCTGGGGAGTTCACTTGTACCCAAAGCCTTTCTTTGGGGGCACTTTTGGATGGGCGAAAAGGGCTCGGAACGCATTTCCTGGGGCCTGATTTTTCAGTGGTCTCTCATGACGGCTAGGGCTAAGTTTAGGTTTGCTCAGGAACAGCGAACCCGGAGGTCCAGTTGCATGTGGGGCTGCGTAAAGGCTCCCCTGGGGAGTTCTCTTGTACCCAAAGCCTTCCTTTGGGGGCACTTTTGGATGGTCCGAAGTGGCTCGCAACGCATTTCCTGGGGCTTGATTTTTCATTCGTCTTCGATGCCGTCTAGGGTTATGTTTAGGGATGCTCGGAAACAGCGAACCCGGAGGGTCCAGTTGCATGTGGGGCTGCGTAAAGGCTCCCCTGGGGAGTTCACTTGTACCCAAAGCCTTTCTTTGGGGGCACTTTTGGATGGGCGAAAAGGCCTCGCAACGCATTTCCTGGGGCCTGATTTTTCAGTCGTCTTTGATGCCGTCTAGGGCTATGTTTAGGGATGCTGGGAAACAGTGAACCCGGAGGGTCCAGTTGCATGTGGGGCTGCGTAAAGGCTCCCCTGGGGAGTTCACTTGTACCCAAAGCCTTCCTTTGGGGGCACTTTTGGATGGACGAAAAGGGCTCGCAACGCATTTCCTGGGGCCAGATTTTTCAGTCGTCTTCGATGCCCGCTAGGGCTATGTTTAGGGATGCTCGGAAACATCGAACCTGGAGGGTCCAGTTGCATGTCGGGCTGCGTAAAGGCTACCCAGGGGAGTTCCCTTGTACCCAAAGCCTTTCTTTGGGGGCACTTTTGGATGGGCGAAAAGGGCTCGGAACGCATTTCCTGGGGCCTTATTTTTCACTCGTCTACGATGACGGCTAGGGCTACGTTTACGTTTGCTCAGGAACAGCGAACCCGGAGGGTCCAGTTGCATGTGGGGCTGCGTAAAGGCTCCCCTGGGGAGTTCACTTGTACCCAAAGCCTTCCTTTGGGGGCACTTTTGGATGGGCGAAAAGGGCTCGGAACGCATTTCCTGGGGCCTGATTTTTCACTCGTCTCCGATGACGGCTAGGGCTACGTTTAGGTTTGCTCAGGAACAGCGAACGCCGAGGGTCCAGTTGCATGTGGGGCTGCGTAAAGGCTCCCCTGGGGAGTTCACTTGTACCCAAAGCCTTCCTTTGGGGGCACTTTTGGATGGTCCGAAGGGGCTCGCAACGCATTTCCTGGGGCCTGATTTTTCACTTCTCTCCGATGACGGCTAGGGCTATGTTTAGGTTTGCTCAGGAACAGCGAACCCCGAGGGTCCAGTTGCATGTGGGGCTGCGTAAAGGCTCCCCTGGGGAGTTCACTTGTACCCAAAGCCTTCCTTTGGGGGCACTTTTGGATGGTCCAAAGGGGCTTGCAACGCGTTTTCTGGGGCCCGGGTTTTCAGTCTTCTCCCATGCCGGCTAGTGATATATTTAGGTTTACCCGGATAAATCGAACCCAGAGGGTCCAGTTGCGTGTGGGGCTGCGTAAAGGCTCCCCTGGGGAGTTCACTTGTACCCAAAGCCTTCCTTTGGGGGCACTTTTGGATGGTCCGAAGGGGCTCGCAACGCATTTCCTGGGGCCTGATTTTTCACTTGTCTCCGATGACGGCTAGGGCTACGTTTAGGTTTGCTCAGGAACAGCGAACCCGGAGGGTCCAGTTGCATGTGGGGCTGCGTAAAGGCTCCCCTGGGGAGTTCACTTGTACCCAAAGCCTTCCTTTGGGGGCACTTTTGGATGGGCGAAAAGGGCTCGGAACGCATTTCCTGGGGCCTGATTTTTCACTTGTCTCCGATGACGGCTAGGGCTATGTTTAGGTTTGCTCAGGAACAGCGAACCCCGAGGGTCCAGTTGCATGTGGGGCTGCGTAAAGGCTCCCCTGGGGAGTTCACTTGTACCCAAAGCCTTCCTTTGGGGGCACTTTTGGATGGTCCAAAGGGGCTTGCAACGCGTTTTCTGGGGCCCGGGTTTTCAGTCTTCTCCCATGCCGGCTAGTGATATATTTAGGTTTACCCGGATAAATCGAACACGGAGGGTCCAGTTGCGTGTGGGGCTGCGTAAAGGCTCCCCTGGGGAGTTCACTTGTACCCAAAGACTTCCTTTGCGGGCACTTTTGGATGGGCGAAAAGGGCTCGCAACGCATTTCCTGGGGCCTGATTTTTCAGTCGTCTTTGATGCCGTCTAGGGCTATGTTTAGGGATGCTCGGAAACATCGAACCTGGAGGGTCCAGTTGCATGTGGGGCTGCGTAAAGGCTCCCCTGGGGAGTTCTCTTGTACCCAAAGCCTTTCTTTGGGGGCACGTTTGGATGGGCGAAAAGGGCTCGGAACGCATTTCCTGGGGCCTGATTTTTCACTCGTCTCCGATGACGGCTAGGGCTATGTTTAGGTTTGCTCAGGAACAGCGAACCCGGAGGGTCCAGTTGCATGTGGGGCTGCGTAAAGGCTACCCTGGGGAGTTCACTTGTACCCAAAGCCTTTCTTTGGGGGCACGTTTGGATGGGCGAAAAGGGCTCGGAACGCATTTCCTGGGGCCTGATTTTTCAGTCGTCTTTGATGCCGTCTAGGGCTACGTATAGGTTTGCTCAGGAACAGCGAACCCGGAGGGTCCAGTTGCATGTGGGGCTGCGTAAAGGCTACCCTGGGGAGTTCACTTGTACCCAAAGCCTTCCTTTGGGGGAACTTTTGGATGGTCCGAAGGGGCTCGCAACGCATTTCCTGGGGCCTGATTTTTCACTTCTCTCCGATGACAGCTAGGGCTATGTTTAGGTTTGCTCAGGAAGAGCGAACCCGAAGGGTCCAGTTGCATGTGGGGCTGCGTAAAGGCTCCCCTGGGGAGTTCTCTTGTACCCAAAGCCTTTCTTTGGGGGCACGTTTGGATGGTCCGAAGGGGCTCGCAACGCATTTCCTGGGGCCTTATTTTTCATTTGTCTCCGATGACGGCTAGGGCTACGTTTACGTTTGCTCAGGAACAGCGAACCCCGAGGGTCCAGTTGCATGTGGGGCTGCGTAAAGGCTCCCCTGGGGAGTTCACTTGTACCCAAAGCCTTTCTTTGGGGGCACTTTTGGATGGGCGAAAAGGGCTCGGAACGCATTTCCTGGGGCCTGATTTTTCAGTGGTCTCTCATGACGGCTAGGGCTAAGTTTAGGTTTGCTCAGGAACAGCGAACCCGGAGGGTCCAGTTGCATGTGGGGCTGCGTAAAGGCTCCCCTGGGGAGTTCTCTTGTACCCAAAGCCTTCCTTTGGGGGCACTTTTGGATGGTCCGAAGGGGCTCGCAACGCATTTCCTGGGGCCTGATTTTTCACTTGTCTCCGATGACGGCTAGGGCTATGTTTAGGTTTGCTCAGGAACAGCGAACCCCGAGGGTCCAGTTGCATGTGGGGCTGCGTAAAGGCTCCCCTGGGGAGTTCACTTGTACCCAAAGCCTTCCTTTGGGGGCACTTTTGGATGGTCCAAAGGGGCTTGCAACGCGTTTTCTGGGGCCCGGGTTTTCAGTCTTCTCCCATGCCGGCTAGTGATATATTTAGGTTTACCCGGATAAATCGAACCCAGAGTGTCCAGTTGCGTGTGGGGCTGCGTAAAGGCTCCCCTGGGGAGTTCACTTGTACCCAAAGCCTTCCTTTGGGGGCACTTTTGGATGGGCGAACAGGGCTCGCAACGCATTTCCTGGGGTCTGATTTTTCAGTCGACTTCGATTCCGGCTAGGGCTATGTTTAGGGATGCTCGGAAACAGCGAACCCGAAGGGTCCAGTTGCATGTGGGGCTGCGTAAAGGCTCCCCTGGGGAGTTCACTTGTACCCAAAGCCTTCCTTTGCGGGCACTTTTGTATGGGCGAAAAGGGCTCGCAACGCATTTCCTGGGGCCTGATTTTTCAGTCGTCTTTGATGCCGTCTAGGGCTATGTTTAGGGGATGCTCGGAAACAGCGAACCCGGAGGGTCCAGTTGCATGTGGGGCTGCGTAAAGGCTCCCCTGGGGAGTTCACTTGTACCCAAAGCCTTCCTTTGGGGGCACTCTTGGATGGGCGAAAAGGGCTCGCAACGCATTTCCTGGGGCCTGATTTTTCAGTCGTCTTCGATGCCCGCTAGGGCTATGTTTAGGGATGCTCGGAAACATCGAACCTGGAGGGTCCAGTTGCATGTGGGGCTGCGTAAAGGCTCCCCTGGGGAGTTCACTTGTACCCAAAGCCTTTCTTTGGGGGCACTTTTGGATGGGCGAAAAGGGCTCGTAACGCATTTCCTGGGGCCTTATTTTTCACTCGTCTCCGATGACGGCTAGGGCTACGTTTAGGTTTGCTCAGGAACAGCGAACCCGGAGGGTCCAGTTGCATGTGGGGCTGCGTAAAGGCTCCCCTGGGGAGTTCACTTGTACCCAAAGCCTTCCTTTGGGGGCACTTTTGGATGGTCCGAAGGGGCTCGCAACGCCTTTCCTGGGGCCTGATTTTTCACTTGTCTCCGATGACGGCTAGGGCTACGTTTAGGTTTGCTCAGGAACAGTGAACCCGGAGGGTCCAGTTGCATGTGGGGCTGCGTAAAGGCTCCCCTGGGGAGTTCTCTTGTACCCAAAGCCTTCCTTTGGGGGCACTTTTAGATGGGCGAAAAGGGCTCGCAACGCATTTCCTGGGGCTTGATTTTTCATTCGTCTTCGATGCCGTCTAGGGTTATGTTTAGGGATGCTCGGAAAAAGCGAACCCTCAGGGTCCAGTTGCATGTGGGGCTGCGTAAAGGCTCCCCTGGGGAGTTCACTTGTACCCAAAGCCTTCCTTTGGTGACACTTTTGGATGGTCCAAAGGGGCTTGCAACGCGTTTTCTGGGGCCCGGGTTTTCAGTCTTCTCCCATGCCGGCTAGTGATATATTTAGGTCTAGCCGGATAAATCGAACCCGGAGGGTCCAGTTGCATGTGGGGCTGCGTAAAGGCTCCCCTGGGGAGTTCTCTTGTACCCAAAGCCTTCCTTTGGGGGCACTTTTGTATGGGCGAACAGGGCTCGCAACGCATTTCCTGGGGTCTGATTTTTGAGTCGACTTCGATGCCGGCTAGGGCTATGTTTAGGGATGCTCGGAAACATCGAACCCGGAGGGTCCGGTTGCATGTGGGGCTACGAAAAGGCTCCCCTGGGGAGTTCACTTGTACCCAAAGCCTTCCTTTGGGGGCACTTTTGGAATGGCGAAAAGGGCTCGTAACGCATTTCCTGGGGCCTGATTTTCCAGTCATCTTCGATGCCGGCTAGGGCTATGTTTAGGGATGCTCGGAAACAGCGATCCCGAAGGGTCCTGTTGCATGTGGGGCTGCGTAAAGGCTCCCCTGGGGAGTTCACTTGTACCCAAAGCCTTCCTTTGGTGGTACTTTTGGATGGGCGAAAAGGGCTCGCAACGCATTTCCTGGGGCCTGATTTTTCAGTCGTCTTTGACGCCGTCTAGGGATATGTTTAGGGATGCTCGGAAACAGTGAACCCGGAGGGTCCAGTTGCATGTGGGGCTGCGTAAAGGCTCCCCTGGGGAGTTCACTTGTATCCAAAGCCTTCCTTTAGGGGCACTTTTGGATGGACCAAAAGGGCTCGCAACGCATTTCCTGGGGCCTGATTTTTCACTCGTCTCCGAAGACGGCTAGGGATAAGTTTAGGTTTGCTCAGGAACAGTGAACCCGGAGGGTCCAGTTGCATGTGGGGCTGCGTAAAGGCTCCCCTGGGGAGTTCTCTTGTACCCAAAGCCTTCCTTTTGGGGCACTTTTGGATGGGCGAAAAGGGCTCGTAACGCATTTCCTGGGGCCTGATTTTTCAGTCGACTTCGATGCCGGCTAGGGCTATGTTTAGGGATGCTCGGAAACAGCGATCCCGGAGGGTCCAGTTGCATGTGGGGCTGCGTAAAGGCTCCCCTGGGGAGTTCACTTGTACCCAAAGCCTTCCTTTGGGGGCACTTTTGGATGGGCGAAAAGGGCTCGCAACGCATTTCCTGGGGCCTGATTTTTCACTCGTCTCCGAAGACGGCTAGGGCTACGTTTAGGTTTGCTCAGGAACAGCGAACCTGGAGGGTCCAGTTGCATGTGGGGCTTCGTAAAGGCTCCCCTGGGGAGATCACTTGTACCCAAAGCCTTCCTTTGCGGGCACTTTTGAATGGTCCAAAGGGGCTTACAACGCATTTCCTGGGGCCTGATTTTTCAGTCGTCTCCGATGACGGCTAGGGCTACGTTTAGGTTTGCTCATGAACAGAGAACCCGGAGGGTCCAGTTGCATGTGGGGCTGCGTAAAGGCTCCCCTGGGGAGTTCTCTTGTACCCAAAGCCTTCCTTTGCGGGCACTTTTGGATGGTCCAAAGGGGCTTGCAACGCGTTTTCTGGGGCCCGGGTTTTCAGTCTTCTCCCATGCCGGCTAGTGATATATTTAGGGTTGCTTAGAAAAATTGAACCCGGAGGGTCCAGTTGCATGTGGGGCTGCGTAAAGGCTCCCCTGGGGAGTTCACTTGTACCCAAAGCCTTCCTTTGGTGATACTTTTGGATGGTCCAAAGCGGCTTGCAACGCGTTTTCTGGGGCCCGGGTTTTCAGTCTTCTCCCATGCCGGCTAGTGATATATTTAGGTTTACCCGGAAAAATCGAACCTGGAGGGTCAAGTTGCATGTGGGGCTGCGTAAAGGCTCCCCTGGGGAGTTCTCTTGTACCCAAAGCCTTCCATTGGGGGAAATTTTGGATGGGCGAAAAGGGCTCGCAACGCATTTCCTGGGGTCTGATTTTTCAGTCGACTTCGATGCCGTCTAGGGCTATGTTTAGGGATGCTCGGAAACAGCGAACCCAGAGGGTCCAGATGCATGTGGGGCTGCGTAAAGGCTCCCCTGGGGAGTTCTCTTGTACCCAAAGCCTTCCTTTGGTTACACTTTTGGATGGTCCAAAGGGGCTTGCAACGCGTTTTCTGGGGCCCGGGTTTTCAGTCTTCTCCCAAGCCGGCTAGGGATATATTAAGGATTGCTCGGAAAAATCGAACCCGGAGGGTCCAGTTGCATGTGGGGCTGCGTAAAGGCTCCCCTGGGGAGTTCACTTGTATCCAAAGCCTTCCTTTGGGGGCACTTTTGGATGGTCCAAAGGGGCTCGCAACGCATTTCCTGGGGCCTGATTTTTCAGTCGTCATCGATGCCGTCTAGGGCTATGTTTAGGGATGCTCGGAAACAGCGAACCCGGAGGGTCCAGTTGCATGTGGGGCTGCGTAAAGGCTCCCCTGGGGAGTTCACTTGTACCCAAAGCCTTCCTTTGGGGGCACATTTGGATGGGCGAAAAGGCCTCGGAACGCATTTCCTGGGGCCTGATTTTTTACTCATCTCCGATGCCAGCTAGGGCTACGTTTAGGTTTGCTTAGGAACAGCGAACCCGGAGGGTCCAGTTGCATGTGGGGCTGCGTAAAGGCTCCCCTGGGGAGCTCACTTGTACACAACGCCTTCCTTTTGGGTAACTTTTGGATGGTCCGAAGCGGCTTGCAACGCATTTCCTGGGGCCTGATTTTTCACTTGTCTCCGATGACGGCTAGGGCTATGTTTAGGTTTGCTTAGGAACAGAGAACCTGGAGGGTCCAGTTGCATGTGGGGCTGCGTAAAGGCTCCCCTGGGGAGTTCACTTGTACCCAAAGCCTTCCTTTGGTGACACTTTTGGATGGTCCAAAGGGGCTCGCAACGCATTTCCTGGGGCCTGATTTTTCAGTCGTCTCCGATGACGGCTAGGTCTACGTTTAGGTTTGCTCGGAAACATCGAACCCGGAGGGTCCAGTTGCATGTGGGGCTGCGTAAAGGCTCCCCTGGGGAGTTCACTTGTACCCAAAGCCTTCCTTTGGGGGCAATTTTGGATGGGCGAAAAGGACTCGGAACGTATTTCCTGGGGCCTGATTTTTCAGTCGTCATCGATGCCGGCTAGGGCTATGTTTAGGGATGCTCGGAAACAGCGAACCCGGAGGGTCCAGTTGCATGTGGGGCTGCGTAAAGTCTCCCCTGGGGAGTTCACTTGTACCCAAAGCCTTCCTTTGCGGGCACTTTTGGATGGGCAAAAAAGGGCTCGCAACGCATTTCCTGGGGCCTGATTTTTCACTTGTCTCCAATGACGGCTAGGGCTATGTTTAGGGATGCTCGGAAACAGCGAACCCGGAGGGTCCAGTTGCATGTGGGGCTGCGTTAAGGCTCCCCTGGGGAGTTCACTTGTACCCAAAGCCTTCCTTTGGGGGCACTTTTTGATGGACGAAAAGGGCTCGCAACGCATTTCCTGGGGCGAGATTTTTCAGTCGTCTTCGATGCCGGCTAGGGCTATGTTTAGGGATGCTCGGAAACAGCGAACACGGAGGGTCCAGTTGCATGTGGGGCTGCGTAAAGGCTCCCCTGGGGAGTTCACTTGTACCCAAAGCCTTCCTTTGGGGGCACTTTTGGATGGGCGAAAAGGGCTCGGAACGCATTTCCTGGGGCCTGATTTTTCAGTCGTCATCGATGCCGGCTAGGGCTATGTTTAGGGATGCTCGGAAACATCGAACCTGGAGGGTCCAGTTGCATGTGGGGCTGCGTAAAGGCTCCCCTGGGGAGATCACTTGTACCCAAAGCCTTCATTTGGGGGCACTTTTGGATGGGCGAATAGGGCTCGCAACGCATTTCCTGGGGCCTGATTTTTCACTCGTCTCCGATGCCGGCTAGGGCTATGTTTAGGGATGCTCGGAAACAGCGAACCCGGAGGATCCAGTTGCATGTGGGGCTGCGTTAAGGCTCCCCTGGGGAGTTCACTTGTACCCAAAGCCTTCCTTTGCGGGCACTTTTGGATGGTCCAAAGGGGCTTGCAACGCGTTTTCTGGGGCCCGGCTTTTCAGTCTTCTCCCAAGCCGGCTAGGGATATATTAAGGATTGCTCGGAAAAATCGAACCCGGAGGGTCCAGTTGCATGTGGGGCTGCGTAAAGGCTCCCCTGGGGAGTTCACTTGTACCCAAGGTCTTCCTTTGGGGGCACTTTTAGATGGTCCAAAGGGGCTCGTAACGCATTTCCTGGGGCCTGATTTTTCAGTCGTCATCGATGCCGGCTAGGGATATGTTTAGGGATGCTCGGAAACAGCGAACCCGGAGGGTCCAGTTGCATGTGGGGCTGCGTAAAGGCTCCCCTGGGGAGTTCACTTGTACCCAAAGCCTTCCTTTGGGGGCACTTTTGGATGGACGAAAAGGGCTCGCAACGCATTTCCTGGGGCGTGATTTTTCACTCGTCTTCGATGCCGGCTAGGGCTATGTTTAGGGATGCTCGGAAACAGCGAACCCGGAGGGTCCAGTTGCATGTGGGGCTGCGTAAAGGCTCCCCTGGGGAGTTCACTTGTACCCAAAGCCTGCCTTTTGGGGGCACTTTTGGATGGGCGAAAAGGGCTCGTAACGCATTTCCTGGGGCCTGATTTTTCAGTCGTCATCGATGCCGGCTAGGGCTATGTTTAGGGATGCTCGGAAACAGCGATCCCGAAGGGTCCAGTTGCATGTGGGGCTGCGTAAAGGCTCCCCTGGGGAGTTCACTTGTACCCAATGCCTTTCTTTGGGGGCACTTTTGGATGGGCGAAAAGGGCTCGCAACGCATTTCCTGGGGCCTGATTTTTCAGTCGTCTTCGATGCCCGCTAGGGCTATGTTTAGGGATGCTCGGAAACAGCGAACCCGGAGGATCCAGTTGCATGTGGGGCTGCGTTAAGGCTCCCCTGGGGAGATCACTTGTACCCAAAGCCTTTTTTTGCGGGCACTTTTGGATGGTCCAAAGGGGCTTGCAACGCGTTTTCTGGGGCCCGGGTTTTCAGACTTCTCACAAGCCGACTAGGGATATATTAAGGATTGCTCGGAAAAATCGAACCCGGAGGGTCCAGTTGCATGTGGGGCTGCGTAAAGGCTCCCCTGGGGAGTTCACTTGTATCCAAAGCCTTTCTTTGGGGGCACTTTTGGATGGACGAAAAGGGCTCGCTACGCATTTCCTGGGGCGAGATTTTTCAGTCGTCTTCGATGCCGGCTAGGGTTATGTTTAGGGATGCTCGGAAACAGCGAACCCGGAGGGTCCAGTTGCATGTGGGGCTGCTTAAAGGCTCCCCTGGGGAGTTCACTTGTACCCAAAGCCTTCCTTTGGGGGCACTTTTGGATGGGCGAAAAGGGCTCGTAACGCATTTCCTGGGGCCTGATTTTTCATTCGTCATCGATGCCGGCTAGGGCTATGTTTAGGGATGCTCGGAAACAGCGATCCCGAAGGGTCCAGTTGCATGTGGGGCTGCGTAAAGGCTCCCCTGGGGAGATCACTTGTACCCAAAGCCTTCATTTGGGGGCACTTTTGGATGGGCGAAAAGGGCTCGTAACGCATTTCCTGGGGCCTGATTTTTCACTCGTCTCCGATGCCGGCTAGGGCTATGTTTAGGGATGCTCGGAAACAGCGAACCCGGAGGATCCAGTTGCATGTGGGGCTGCGTTAAGGCTCCCCTGGGGAAATCACTTGTACCCAAAGCCTTCCTTTGCGGGCACTTTTGGATGGTCCAAAGGGGCTTGCAACGCGTTTTCTGGGGCCCGGGTTTTCAGTCTTCTCCCAAGCCGACTAGGGATATATTAAGGATTGCTCGGAAAAATCGAACCCGGAGGGTCCAGTTGCATGTGGGGCTGCGTAAAGGCTCCCCTGGGGAGTTCACTTGTACCCAAGGTCTTCCTTTGGGGGCACTTTTGGATGGTCCAAAGGGGCTCGCAACGCATTTCCTGGGGCCTGATTTTTCAGTCGTCATCGATGCCGGCTAGGGCTATGTTTAGGGATGCTCGGAAACAGCGAACCCGGAGGGTCCAGTTGCATGTGGGGCTGCGTAAAGGCTCCCCTGGGGAGTTCACTTGTACCCAAAGCCTTCCTTTGGGGGCACTTTTGGATGGGCGAAAAGGGCTCGTAACGCATTTCCTGGGGCCTGATTTTTCAGTCGTCATCGATGCCGGCTAGGGCTATGTTTAGGGATGCTCGGAAACAGCGATCCCGAAGGGTCCAGTTGCATGTGGGGCTGCGTAAAGGCTCCCCTGGGGAGTTCACTTGTACCCAATGCCTTTCTTTGGGGGCACTTTTGGATGGGCGAAAAGGGCTCGCAACGCATTTCCTGGGGCCTGATTTTTCACTCGTCTCCGATGCCGGCTAGGGCTATGTTTAGGGATGCTCGGAAACAGCGAACCCGGAGGATCCAGTTGCATGTGGGGCTGCGTTAAGGCTCCCCTGGGGAGATCACTTGTACCCAAAGCCTTTTTTTGCGGGCACTTTTGGATGGTCCAAAGGGGCTTGCAACGCGTTTTCTGGGGCCCGGGTTTTCAGACTTCTCACAAGCCGACTAGGGATATATTAAGGATTGCTCGGAAAAATCGAACCCGGAGGGTCCAGTTGCATGTGGGGCTGCGTAAAGGCTCCCCTGGGGAGTTCACTTGTATCCAAAGCCTTTCTTTGGGGGCACTTTTGGATGGACGAAAAGGGCTCGCTACGCATTTCCTGGGGCGAGATTTTTCAGTCGTCTTCGATGCCGGCTAGGGTTATGTTTAGGGATGCTCGGAAACAGCGAACCCGGAGGGTCCAGTTGCATGTGGGGCTGCTTAAAGGCTCCCCTGGGGAGTTCACTTGTACCCAAAGCCTTCCTTTGGGGGCACTTTTGGATGGGCGAAAAGGGCTCGTAACGCATTTCCTGGGGCCTGATTTTTCATTCGTCATCGATGCCGGCTAGGGCTATGTTTAGGGATGCTCGGAAACAGCGATCCCGAAGGGTCCAGTTGCATGTGGGGCTGCGTAAAGGCTCCCCTGGGGAGATCACTTGTACCCAAAGCCTTCATTTGGGGGCACTTTTGGATGGGCGAAAAGGGCTCGCAACGCATTTCCTGGGGCCTGATTTTTCACTCGTCTCCGATGCCGGCTAGGGCTATGTTTAGGGATGCTCGGAAACAGCGAACCCGGAGGATCCATTTTCATGTGGGGCTGCGTTAAGGCTCCCCTGGGGAAATCACTTGTACCCAAAGCCTTCCTTTGCGGGCACTTTTGGATGGTCCAAAGGGGCTTGCAACGCGTTTTCTGGGTCCCGGGTTTTCAGTCTTCTCCCAAGCCGACTAGGGATATATTAAGGATTGCTCGGAAAAATCGAACCCGGAGGGTCCAGTTGCATGTGGGGCTGCGTAAAGGCTCCCCTGGGGAGTTCACTTGTACCCAAGGTCTTCCTTTGGGGGCACTTTTGGATGGTCCAAAGGGGCTCGCAACGCATTTCCTGGGGCCTGATTTTTCAGTCGTCATCGATGCCGGCTAGGGCTATGTTTAGGGATGCTCGGAAACAGCGAACCCGGAGGGTCCAGTTGCATGTGGGGCTGCGTAAAGGCTACCCTGGGGAGTTCACTTGTACCCAAAGCCTTCCTTTGGGGGCACTTTTGGATGGACGAAAAGGGCTCGCAACGCATTTCCTGGGGCCTGATTTTTCAGTCGTCTTCGATGCCGGCTAGGGCTACGTTTAGGTTTGCTCAGGAACAGAGAACCCGGAGGGTCCAGTTGCATGTGGGGCTGCGTAAAGGCTCCCCTGGGGAGTTCACTTGTACCCAAAGCCTTCCTTTGCGGGCACTTTTGGATGCGCAAAAAGGGCTCGGAACGCATTTCCTGGGGCCTGATTTTTCAGTCGTCTCCGATGACGGCTAGGGTTACGTTTAGGTTTGCTCATGAATAGCGAACCCGGAGGGTCCAGTTGCATGTGGGGCTGCGTAAAGGCTCCCCTGGGGAGTTCTCTTGTTCCCAAAGCCTTCCTTTGGTGACACTTTTGGATGGTCCAAAAGGGCTTGCAACGCTTTTTCTGGGGCCCGGATTTTCAGTCTTCTCCCAAGCCGGCTAGGGATATATTTAGGATTGCTCGGAAAAATCGAACCCGGAGGGTCCAGTTGCATGTGGGGCTGCGTAAAGGCTCCCCTGGGGAGATCACTTGTACCCAAAGCCTTCCTTTGCGGGCACTTTTGGATGGTCCAAAGGGGCTCGCAACGCATTTCCTGGGGCCTGATTTTTCAGTCGTCTCCGATGACGGCTAGGGCTACGTTTAGGTTTGCTCGTGAACAGCGAACCCGGAGGGTCCAGTTGCATGTGGGGCTGCGTAAAGGCTCCCCTGGGGAGTTCACTTGTACCCAAAGCCTTCCTTTGGTGACACTTTTGGATGGTCCAAAGGGGCTTGCAACGCGTTTTCTGGGGCCCGGCTTTTCAGTCTTCTCCCATGCCGGCTAGTGATATATTTAGGGTTGCTCGGAAAAATCGAACCCGGAGGGTCCAGTTGCATGTGGGGCTGTGTAAAGGCTCCCCTGGGGAGTTCACTTGTACCCAAAGCCTTCCTTTGGGGGCACTTTTGGATGGGCGAAAAGGGCTCGGAACGCATTTCCTGGGGCCTGATTTTTCACTCGTCTCCGATTCCGGCTAGGGCTATGTTTAGGGATGATCGGAAACAGCGAACCCGGAGGGTCCAGTTGCATGTGGGGCTGCGTAAAGGCTCCCCTGGGGAGTTCACTTGTACCCAAAGCCTTCCTTTGGGGGCACATTTCGATGGGCGAAAAGGCCTCGGAACGCATTTCCTGGGGCCTGATTTTTCAGTCGTCTCCGATGACGGCTAGGGCTACGTTTAGGTTTGTTCAGGAACAGCGAACCCGGAGGGTCCAGTTGCATGTGGGGCTGCGAAAGGCTCCCCTGGGGAGTTCACTTGTACCCAAAGCCTGCCTTTGGGGGAACTTTTGGATGGTCCGAAGGGGCTCGCAACGCATTTCCTGGGGCCTGATTTTTCACTTGTCTCCGATGACGGTTAGGGCTATGTATAGGTTTGCTTAGGAACAGCGAACCCGGAGGGTCCAGTTGCATGTGGGGCTGCGTAAAGGCTCCCCTGGGGAGATCACTTGTACCCAAAGCCTTCCTTTGCGGGCACTTTTGGATGGTCCAAAGGGGCTCGCAACGCATTTCCTGGGGCCTGATTTTTCAGTCGTCTCCGATGACGGCTAGGGCTACGTTTAGGTTTGCTCATGAACAGCGAACCCAGAGGGTCCAGTTGCATGTGGGGCTGCGTAAAGGCTCCCCTGGGGAGTTCACTTGTACCCAAAGCCTTCCTTTAGGGGTATTTTTGGATGGGCAAAAAGGGCTCGCAACGCATTTCCTGGGGCCTGATTTTTTACTCGTCATCGATGTCGTCTAGGGCTGTGTTTAGGGATGCTCGGAAACAGCGAACCTGAAGGGTCCAGTTGCATGTGGGGCTGCGTAAAGGCTCCCCTGGGGAGTTCACTTGTACCCAAAGCCTTCCTGTGGGGGCACTTTTGGATGGGCGAAAACGGCTCGGAACGCATTTCCTGGGGCCTGATTTTTCAGTCGTCTTCGATGCCGGCTAGGGCTATGTTTAGGGATGCTCGGAAACAGCGAACTCGATGGGTCCAGTTGCATGTGGGGCTGCGTAAAGGCTCCCCTGGGGAGTTCACTTGTACCCAAAGCCTTCCTTTGCGGGCACTTTTGGATGGGCAAAAAGGGCTCGAAACGCATTTCCTGGGGCCTGATTTTTCACTCGTCTCCGATGACGGCTAGGGCTATGTTTAGGGATGCTCGGAAACAGCGAACCCGAAGGGTCCAGTTGCATGTGGGGCTGCGTAAAGGCTCCCCTGGGAACTTCAGATGTACCCAAAGACTTCCTTTGGTGACACTTTTGTATGGGCGAAAAGGGCTCGCAACGCATTTCCTGGGGCCTGATTTTTCAGTCGTCTCCGATGACGGCTAGGGCTACGTTTAGGTTTGCTCAGGAACAGCGAACCCGGAGGGTCCAGTTGCATGTGGGGCTGTGTAAAGGCTCCCCTGGGGAGATCACTTGTACCCAAAGCCTTCCTTTGCGGGCACTTTTGGATGGTCCAAAGGGGCTTGCAACGCATTTCCTGGGGCCTGATTTTTCAGTCGTCTCCGATGACGGCTAGGGCTACGTTTAGGTTTGCTCAGGAACAGCGAACCCGAAGGGTCCAGTTGCATGTGGGGCTGCGTAAAGGCTCCCCTGGGGAGTTCACTTGTACCCAAAGCCTTCCTTTGGTGACACTTTTGGATGGTCCAAAGGGGCTTGCAACGCGTTTTCTGGGGCCCGGGTTTTCAGTCTTCTCTAATGCCTGCTAGGGATATATTTAGGGTTGCTCGGAAAAATCGAACCCGGAGTGTTCAGTTGCATGTGGGGCTGCGTAAAGGCTCCCCTGGGGAGTTCACTTGTACCCAAAGCCTACCTTTGGGGGCACTTTTGGATGGTCCAAAGGGGCTCGCAACGCATTTCCTCGGGCTTGATTTTTCAGTCGTCATCGATGCCGGCTAGGGCTATGTTTAGGGATGCTCGGAAACAGCGAACCCGGAGGGTCCAGTTGCATGTGGGGCTGCGTTAAGGCTCCCCTGGGGAGTTCACTTGTACCCAAAGCCTTCCTTTGGTCATACTTTTGGATGGTCCGAAGGGGCTCGCAACGCATTTCCTGGGGCCTGATTTTTTACTTGTCTCCGATGACGGCTAGGGCTATGTATATGTTTGCTTTGGAACAGCGAACCCGGAGGGTCCAGTTGCATGTGGGGCTGCGTAAAGGCTCCCCTGGGGAGATCACTTGTACCCAAAGCCTTCCTTTGCGGGCACTTTTGGATGGTCCAAAGGGGCTCGCAACGCATTTCCTGGGGCCTGATTTTTCAGTCGTCTCCGATGACGGCTAGGGCTACGTTTAGGTTTGCTCAGGAACAGCGAACCCGGACGGTCCAGGTGCATGTGGGGCTGCGTAAAGGCTCCCCTGGGGAGTTCACTTGTACCCAAAGCCTTCCTTTGGTGACACTTTTGGATGGTCCAAAGGGTCTTTCAACGCGTTTTCTGGGGCCCGGGTTTTCAGTCTCCTCCCATGCCGGCTAGTGATATATTTAGGGTTGCTCGGAAAAATCGAACCCGGAGGGTCCAGTTGCATGTGGGGCTGCGTAAAGGCTCCCCTGGGGAGTTCACTTGTACCCAAAGCCTTCCTTTGGGGGCACTTTTGGATGGACGAAAAGGGCTCGCAACGCATTTCCTGGGGCCTGATTTTTCACTTGTCTCCGATGACGGCTAGGGCTATGTATAGGTTTTCTTAGGAACAGCGAACCCGGAGGGTCCAGTTGCATGTGGGGCTGCGTAAAGGCTCCCCTGGGGAGTTCACTTGTACCCAAAGCCTTCCTTTGGGGGCACATTTGGATGGACGAAAAGGCCTCGGAACGCATTTCCTGGGGCCTGATTTTTCACTCATCTGCGATGAGGGCTAGGGCTACGTTTAGGTTTGCTCAGGAACAGAGAACCCGGAGGGTCCAGTTGCATGTGGGGCTGCGTAAAGGCTCCCCTGGGGAGTTCACTTGTACCCAAAGCCTTCTTTGCGGGCACTTTTGGATAAGCAAAAAGGGCTCGCAACGCATTTCCTGGGGCCTGATTTTTCACTTGTCTCCGATGACGGCCAGGGCTATGTTTAGGTTTGCTTAGGAACAGCGAACCCGGAGGGTCCAGTTGCATGTGGGGCTGCGTAAAGGCTCCCCTGGGGAGATCACTTGTACCCAAAGCGTTCCTTTGCGGGCACTTTTGGATGGTCCAAAGGGGCTCGCAACGCATTTCCTGGGGCTTGATTTTTCACTCATCTCCGATGCCGGCTAGGGCTATGTTTAGGGATGCTCGGAAACAGCGAACCCGGAGGGTCCAGTTGCATGTGGGGCTGCGTAAAGGCTCCCCTGGGGAGTTCACTTGTACCCAAAGCCTTCCTTTGGTGAAACTTTTTGATGGTCCAAAGGGGCTCGCAACGCATTTCCTGGGGCCTGATTTTTCAGTCGTCTCCGATGACGGCTAGGGCTACGTTTAGGTTTGCTCAGGAACAGCGAACCCGGAGGGTCCAGTTGCATGTGGGGCTGCGTAAAGGCTCCCCTGGGGAGTTCACTTGTACCCAAAGCCTTCCTTTGGGGGCACTTTTGGATGGACGAAAAGGGCTCGCAACGCATTTCCTGGGGCGTGATTTTTCAGTCGTCTTCGATGCCGGCTAGGACTATGTTTAGGGATGCTCGTAAACAGCGAACCCGGAGGGTCCAGTTGCATGTGGGGCTGCGTAAAGGCTCCCCTGGGGAGTTCACTTGTACCCAAAGCCTTCCTTTGGGGGCACTTTTGGATGGGCGATAAGGGCTCGGAACGCATTTCCTGGGGCCTGATTTTTCACTCGTCTCCGATGCCGGCTAGGACTATGTTTAGGGATGCTCGGAAACAGCGAACCCGGAGGGTCCAGTTGCATGTGGGGCTGCGTAAAGGCTCCCCTGGGGAGTTCACTTGTACCCAATGCCTTCCTTTGGGGGCACTTTTGGATGGGCGAAAAGGCCTCGGAACGCATTTCCTGGGGCCTGATTTTTCACACGTCTCCGATGACGGCTAGGGCTACGTTTAGGTTTGTTCAGGAACAGCGAACCCGGAGGGTCCAGTTGCATGTGGGGCTGCGTTAAGGCTCCCCTGGGGAGTTCACTTGTACCCAAAGCTTGCCTTTGGGGGAACTTTTGGATGGTCCGAAGGGGCTCGGAACGCATTTCCTGGGGCCTGATTTTTCACTTGTCTCCGATGACGGCTAGGGCTATGTATAGGTTTGCTTAGGAACAGCGAACCCGGAGGGTCCAGTTGCATGTGGGGCTGCGTAAAGGCTCCCCTGGGGAGATCACTTGTACCCAAAGCCTTCCTTTGCGGGCACTTTTGGATGGTCCAAAGGGGCTCGCAACGCATTTCCTGGGGCCTGATTTTTCAGTCGTCTCCGATGACGGCTAGGGCTACGTTTAGGTTTGCTCGTGAACAGCGAACCCGGAGGGTCCAGTTGCATGTGGGGCTGCGTAAAGGCTCCCCTGGGGAGTTCACTTGTACCCAAAGCCTTCCTTTGGTGACACTTTTGGATGGTCCAAAGGGGCTTGCAACGCGTTTTCTGGGGCCCGGGTTTTCAGTCTTCTCCCATGCCGGCTAGTGATATATTTAGGGTTGCTCGGAAAAATCGAACCCGGAGGGTCCAGTTGCATGTGGGGCTGCGTAAAGGCTCCCCTGGGGAGTTCACTTGTACACAAAGCCTTCCTTTGGGGGCACTTTTGGCTGGGCGAAAAGGGCTCGCAACGCATTTCCTGGGGCGTGATTTTTCAGTCATCTTCGGTGCCGGCTAGGGCTATGTTTAGGGATGCTCGGAAACAGCGATCCCGAAGGGTCCAGTTGCATGTGGGGCTGCGTAAAGGCTCCCCTGGGGAGTTCACTTGTACCCAAAGCCTTCCTTTGGTGATACTTTTGGATGGTCCGAAGGGGCTCGCAACGCATTTCCTGGGGCCTGATTTTTCACTTGTCTCCGATGACGGCTAGGGCTATGTATAGGTTTTCTTAGGAACAGCGAACCCGGAGGGTCCAGTTGCATGTGGGGCTGCGTAAAGGCTCCCCTGGGGAGATCACTTGTACCCAAAGCCTTCCTTTGCGGGCACTTTTGGATGGTCCAAACGGGCTCGCAACGCATTTCCTGGGGCCTGATTTTTCAGTCGTCTCCGATGACGGCTAGGGCTACGTTTAGGTTTGCTCATGAAAAGCGAACCCGGAGGGTCCAGTTGCATGTGGGGCTGCGTAAAGGCTCCCCTGGGGAGTTCACTTGTACCCAAAGCCTTCCTTTGGTGACACTTTTGGATGGTCCAAAGGGGCTTGCAACGCGTTTTCTGGGGCCCGGGTTTTCAGTCTTCTCCCATGCCGGCTAGTGATATATTTAGGGTTGCTCGGAAAAATCGAACCCGGAGGGTCCAGTTGCATGTGGGGCTGCGTAAAGGCTCCCCTGGGAACTTCAGATGTACCCAAAGCCTTCCTCTGGGGGCACTTTTGGATGGACGAAAAGGGCTCGCAACGCATTTCCTGGGGCCTGATTTTTCAGTCGTCTTCGATGCCCGCTAGGGCTATGTTTAGGGATGATCGGAAACAGCGAACCCGGAGGGTCCAGTTGCATGTGGGGCTGCGTAAAGGCTCCCCTGGGGAGTTCACTTGTACCCAAAGCCTTCCTTTGGGGGCACTTTTGGATGGGCGAAAAGGGCTCGGAACGCATTTCCTGGGGCCTGATTTTTCAGTCGTCATCGAAGCCAGCTAGGGCTATTTTTAGGGATGCTCGGAAACAGCGATCCCGAAGGGTCCAGTTGCATGTGGGGCTGCGTAAAGGCTCCCCTGGGGAGTTCACTTGTACCCAAAGCCTTCCTTTGCGGGCACATTTGGATGGGCGAAAAGGCCTCGGAACGCATTTCCTGGGGCCTGATTTTTCACTCATCTCCGATGACGGCTAGGGGTACGTTTAGGTTTGCTCATGAACAGAGAACCTGGAGGGTCCAGTTGCATGTGAGGCTGCGTAAAGGCTCCCCTGGGCAGTTCACTTGTACCCAAAGCCTTCCTTTGCGGGCACTTTTGGATGGGCAAAAAGGGCTCGCAACGCATTTCCTGGGGCCTGATTTTTCACTTGTCTCCAATGACGGCTAGGGCTATGTTTAGGTTTGCTTAGGAACAGCGAACCCGGAGGGTCCAGTTGCATGTGGGGCTGCGTTAAGGCTCCCCTGGGGAGATCACTTGTACCCAAAGCCTTCCTTTGCGGGCACTTTTGGATGGTCCAAAGGGGCTCGCAACGCGTTTCCTGGGGCCTGATTTTTCAGTCGTCTCTGATGACGGCTAGGGTTACGTTTAGGTTTGCTCATGAATAGCGAACCCGGAGGGTCCAGTTGCATGTGGGGCTGCGTAAAGGCTCCCCTGGGGAGTTCTCTTGTACCCAAAGTCTTCCTTTGGTGACACTTTTGGATGGTCCAAAGGGGCTTGCAACGCTTTTTCTGGGGCTCGGATTTTCAGTCTTCTCCCAAGCCGGCTAGGGATATATTTAGGATTGCTCGGAAAAATAGAACCCGGAGGGTCCAGTTGCATGTGGGGCTGCGTAAAGGCTCCCCTGGGGAGTTCACTTGTACCCAAAGCCTTCCTTTGGGGGCACTTTTGGATGGGCGAAAAGGGCTCGCAACGCATTTCCTGGGGCCTGATTTTTCAGTCATCTTCGATGCCGGCTAGGGCTATGTTTAGGGATGCTCGGAAACAGCGATCCCGAAGGGTCCAGTTGCATGTGGGGCTGCGTAAAGGCTCCCCTGGGGAGTTCACTTGTACCCAAAGCCTTCCTTTGCGGGCACTTTTGGATGGGCGAAAAGGGCTCGCAACGCATTTCCTGGGGCCTGATTTTTCAGTCGTCTTCGATGCCGTCTAGGGCTATGTTTAGGGATGCTCGGAAACAGCGAACCCGGAGGGTCCAGTTGCATGTGGGGCTGCGTAAAGGCTCCCCTGGGGAGTTCACTTGTACCCAAAGTCTTCCTTTGGGGGCACATTTGGATGGGCGAAAAGGCCTCGGAACGCATTTCCTGGGGCGTGATTTTTCAGTCGTCTTCGATGCCGGCTAGGGCTATGTTTAGGGATGCTCGGAAACAGCGAACCCGGAGGGTCCAGTTGCATGTGGGGCTGCGTAAAGGCTCCCCTGGGGAGTTCTGTTGTACCCAAAGCCTTCCTTTGGGGGCACTTTTGGATGGGCGAAAAGGGCTCGGAACGCATTTCCTGGGGCCTGATTTTTCACTCGTCTCCGATGCCGGCTAGGACTATGTTTAGGGATGCTCGGAAACAGCGAACCCGGAGGGTCCAGTTGCATGTGGGGCTGCGTAAAGGCTCCCCTGGGGAGTTCACTTGTACCCAATGCCTTCCTTTGGGTGCACATTTGGATGGGCGAAAAGGACTCGGAACGCATTTCCTGGGGCCTGATTTTTCAGTCGTCTCCGATGACGGCTAGGGCTACGTTTAGGTTTGTTCAGGAACAGCGAACCAGGAGGGTCCAGTTGCATGTGGGGCTGCGAAAGGCTCCCCTGGGGAGTTCACTTGTACCCAAAGCCTGCATTTGGGGGAACTTTTGGATGGTCCGAAGGGGCTCGGAACGCATTACCTGGGGCCTGATTTTTCACTTGTCTCCGATGACGGCTAGGGCTATGTATAGGTTTGCTTAGGAACAGCGAACCCGGAGGGTCCAGTTGCATGTGGGGCTGCGTAAAGGCTCCCCTGGGGAGTTCACTTGTACCCAAAGCCTTCCTTTGCGGGCACTTTTGGATGGGCAAAAAGGGCTCGCAACGCATTTCCTGGGGCCTGATTTTTCACTTGTCTCCGATGACGGCTAGGGCTATGTATAGGTTTGCTTAGGAACAGCGAACCCGGAGGGTCCAGTTGCATGTGGGGCTGCGTAAAGGCTCCCCTGGGGAGTTCACTTGTACCCAAAGCCTTCCTTTGCGGGCACTTTTGGATGGTCCAAAGGGGCTCGCAACGCGTTTCCTGGGGCCTGATTTTTCAGTCGTCTCTGATGACGGCTAGGGTTACGTTTAGGTTTGCTCATGAATAGCGAACCCGGAGGGTCCAGTTGCATGTGGGGCTGCGTAAAGGCTCCCCTGGGGAGTTCTCTTGTACCCAAAGACTTCCTTTGGTGACACTTTTGGATGGTCCAAAGGGGCTTGCAACGCGTTTTCTGGGGCCCGGGTTTTCAGTCTTCTCCCATGCCGGCTAGTGATATATTTAGGGTTGCTCGGAAAAATCGAACCCGGAGGGTCCAGTTGCATGTGGGGCTGCGTAAAGGCTCCCCTGGGGAGTTCACTTGTACCCAAAGCCTTCCTTTGGTGATACTTTTGGATGGTCCGAAGGGGCTCGCAACGCATTTCCTGGGGCCTGATTTTTCACTTGTCTCCGATGACAGCTAGGGCTATGTATAGGTTTTCTTAGGAACAGCGAACCCGGAGGGTCCAGTTGCATGTGGGGCTGCGTAAAGGCTCCCCTGGGGAGATCACTTGTACCCAAAGCCTTCCTTTGCGGGCACTTTTGGATGGTCCAAAGGGGCTCGCAACGCATTTCCTGGGGCCTGATTTTTCAGTCGTCTCCGATGACGGCTAGGGCTACGTTTAGGTTTGCTCATGAACAGCGAACCCGGAGGGTCCAGTTGCATGTGGGGCTGCGTAAAGTCTCCCCTGGGGAGTTCACTTGTACCCAATGCCTTCCTTTGGGGGCACTTTTGGATGGGCGAAAAGGCCTCGGAACGCATTTCCTGGGGCCTGATTTTTCACTCGTCTCCGATGCCGGCTAAGATTATGTTTAGGGATGCTCGGAAACAGCGAACCCAGAGGGTCCAGTTGCATGTGGGGCTGCGTAAAGGCTCCCCTGGGGAGTTCACTTGTACCCAATGCCTTCCTTTGGGGGCACTTTTGGATGGGCGAAAAGGGCTCGCAACGCATTTCCTGGGGCCTGATTTTTCAGTCATCTTCGATGCCGGCTAGGGCTATGTTTAGGGATGCTCGGAAACAGCGATCCCGAAGGGTCCAGTTGCATGTGGGGCTGCGTAAAGGCTCCCCTGGGGAGTTCACTTGTACCCAAAGCCTTCCTTTGCGGGCACTTTTGGATGGGCGAAAAGGGCTCGCAACGCATTTCCTGGGGCCTGATTTTTCAGTCGTCTTCGATGCCGTCTAGGGCTATGTTTAGGGATGCTCGGAAACAGCGAACCCGGAGGGTCCAGTTGCATGTGGGGCTGCGTAAAGGCTCCCCTGGGGAGTTCACTTGTACCCAAAGTCTTCCTTTGGGGGCACATTTGGATGGGCGAAAAGGCCTCGCAACGCATTTCCTGGGGCGTGATTTTTCAGTCGTCTTCGATGCCGGCTAGGGCTATGTTTAGGGATGCTCGGAAACAGCGAACCCGGAGGGTCCAGTTGCATGTGGGGCTGCGTAAAGGCTCCCCTGGGGAGTTCTGTTGTACCCAAAGCCTTCCTTTGCGGGCACTTTTGGATGGTCCAAAGGGGCTCGGAACGCATTTCCTGGGGCCTGATTTTTCACTCGTCTCCGATGCCGGCTAGGACTATGTTTAGGGATGCTCGGAAACAGCGAACCCGGAGGGTCCAGTTGCATGTGGGGCTGCGTAAAGGCTCCCCTGGGGAGTTCACTTGTACCCAAAGCCTTCCTTTGGGTGCACATTTGGATGGGCGAAAAGGACTCGGAACGCATTTCCTGGGGCCTGATTTTTCAGTCGTCTCCGATGACGGCTAGGGCTACGTTTAGGTTTGTTCAGGAACAGCGAAACAGGAGGGTCCAGTTGCATGTGGGGCTGCGAAAGGCTCCCCTGGGGAGTTCACTTGTACCCAAAGCCTGCCTTTGGGGGAACTTTTGGATGGTCCGAAGGGGCTCGGAACGCATTACCTGGGGCCTGATTTTTCACTTGTCTCCGATGACGGCTAGGGCTATGTATAGGTTTGCTTAGGAACAGCGAACCCGGAGGGTCCAGTTGCATGTGGGGCTGCGTAAAGGCTCCCCTGGGGAGTTCACTTGTACCCAAAGACTTCCTTTGGTGACACTTTTGGATGGTCCAAAGGGGCTTGCAACGCGTTTTCTGGGGCCCGGTTTTTCAGTCTTCTCCCATGCCGGCTAGTGATATATTTAGGGTTGCTCGGAAAAATCGAACCCGGAGGGTCCAGTTGCATGTGGGGCTGCGTAAAGGCTCCCCTGGGGAGTTCACTTGTACCCAAAGCCTTCCTTTGGTGATACTTTTGGATGGTCCGAAGAGGCTCGCAACGCATTTCCTGGGGCCTGATTTTTCACTTGTCTCCGATGACAGCTAGGGCTATGTATAGGTTTTCTTAGGAACAGCGAACCCGGAGGGTCCAGTTGCATGTGGGGCTGCGTAAAGGCTCCCCTGGGGAGATCACTTGTACCCAAAGCCTTCCTTTGCGGGCACTTTTGGATGGTCCAAAGGGGCTCGCAACGCATTTCCTGGGGCCTGATTTTTCAGTCGTCTCCGATGACGGCTAGGGCTACGTTTAGGTTTGCTCATGAACAGCGAACCCGGAGGGTCCAGTTGCATGTGGGGCTGCGTAAAGTCTCCCCTGGGGAGTTCACTTGTACCCAATGCCTTCCTTTGGGGGCACTTTTGGATGGGCGAAAAGGCCTCGGAACGCATTTCCTGGGGCCTGATTTTTCACTCGTCTCCGATGCCGGCTAAGATTATGTTTAGGGATGCTCGGAAACAGCGAACCCGGAGGGTCCAGTTGCATGTGGGGCTGCGTAAAGGCTCCCCTGGGGAGTTCACTTGTACCCAAAGCCTACCTTTGGGGGCACTTTTGGATGGTCCAAAGGGGCTCGCAACGCATTTCCTCGGGCTTGATTTTTCAGTCGTCATCGATGCCGGCTAGGGCTATGTTTAGGGATGCTCGGAAACAGCGAACCCGGAGGGTCCAGTTGCATGTGGGGCTGCGTTAAGGCTCCCCTGGGGAGTTCACTTGTACCCAAAGCCTTCCTTTGGTCATACTTTTGGATGGTCCGAAGGGGCTCGCAACGCATTTCCTGGGGCCTGATTTTTTACTTGTCTCCGATGACGGCTAGGGCTATGTATATGTTTGCTTTGGAACAGCGAACCCGGAGGGTCCAGTTGCATGTGGGGCTGCGTAAAGGCTCCCCTGGGGAGATCACTTGTACCCAAAGCCTTCCTTTGCGGGCACTTTTGGATGGTCCAAAGGGGCTCGCAACGCATTTCCTGGGGCCTGATTTTTCAGTCGTCTCCGATGACGGCTAGGGCTACGTTTAGGTTTGCTCAGGAACAGCGAACCCGGACGGTCCAGGTGCATGTGGGGCTGCGTAAAGGCTCCCCTGGGGAGTTCACTTGTACCCAAAGCCTTCCTTTGGTGACACTTTTGGATGGTCCAAAGGGTCTTTCAACGCGTTTTCTGGGGCCCGGGTTTTCAGTCTCCTCCCATGCCGGCTAGTGATATATTTAGGGTTGCTCGGAAAAATCGAACCCGGAGGGTCCAGTTGCATGTGGGGCTGCGTAAAGGCTCCCCTGGGGAGTTCACTTGTACCCAAAGCCTTCCTTTGGGGGCACTTTTGGATGGACGAAAAGGGCTCGCAACGCATTTCCTGGGGCCTGATTTTTCACTTGTCTCCGATGACGGCTAGGGCTATGTATAGGTTTTCTTAGGAACAGCGAACCCGGAGGGTCCAGTTGCATGTGGGGCTGCGTAAAGGCTCCCCTGGGGAGTTCACTTGTACCCAAAGCCTTCCTTTGGGGGCACATTTGGATGGACGAAAAGGCCTCGGAACGCATTTCCTGGGGCCTGATTTTTCACTCATCTGCGATGAGGGCTAGGGCTACGTTTAGGTTTGCTCAGGAACAGAGAACCCGGAGGGTCCAGTTGCATGTGGGGCTGCGTAAAGGCTCCCCTGGGGAGTTCACTTGTACCCAAAGCCTTCTTTGCGGGCACTTTTGGATAAGCAAAAAGGGCTCGCAACGCATTTCCTGGGGCCTGATTTTTCACTTGTCTCCGATGACGGCTAGGGCTATGTTTAGGTTTGCTTAGGAACAGCGAACCCGGAGGGTCCAGTTGCATGTGGGGCTGCGTAAAGGCTCCCCTGGGGAGATCACTTGTACCCAAAGCGTTCCTTTGCGGGCACTTTTGGATGGTCCAAAGGGGCTCGCAACGCATTTCCTGGGGCTTGATTTTTCACTCATCTCCGATGCCGGCTAGGGCTATGTTTAGGGATGCTCGGAAACAGCGAACCCGGAGGGTCCAGTTGCATGTGGGGCTGCGTAAAGGCTCCCCTGGGGAGTTCACTTGTACCCAAAGCCTTCCTTTGGTGAAACTTTTTGATGGTCCAAAGGGGCTCGCAACGCATTTCCTGGGGCCTGATTTTTCAGTCGTCTCCGATGACGGCTAGGGCTACGTTTAGGTTTGCTCAGGAACAGCGAACCCGGAGGGTCCAGTTGCATGTGGGGCTGCGTAAAGGCTCCCCTGGGGAGTTCACTTGTACCCAAAGCCTTCCTTTGGGGGCACTTTTGGATGGTCCAAAGGGGCAGGCAACGCATTTCCTGGGGCCTGATTTTTCAGTCGTCTCCGATGACGGCTAGGGCTACGTTTAGGTTTGCTCATGAACAGCGAACCCGGAGGGTCCAGTTGCATGTGGGGCTGCGTAAAGGCTCCCCTGGGAACTTCAGATGTACCCAAAGCCTTCCTTTGGGGGCACTTTTGGATGGTCCGAAGGGGCTCGCAACGCATTTCCTGGGGCCTGATTTTTCAGTCGTCTCCTATGACGGCCAGGGCTACGTTTAGGTTTGCTCAGGAACAGCGAACCCGGAGGGTCCAGTTGCATGTGGGGCTGCGTAAAGGCTCCCCTGGGGAGTTCACTTGTACCCAAAGCCTTCCTTTGGGGGCACTTTTGGATGGGCGATAAGGGCTCGGAACGCATTTCCTGGGGCCTGATTTTTCACTCGTCTCCGATGCCGGCTAGGACTATGTTTAGGGATGCTCGGAAACAGCGAACCCGGAGGGTCCAGTTGCATGTGGGGCTGCGTAAAGGCTCCCCTGGGGAGTTCACTTGTACCCAATGCCTTCCTTTGGGGGCACTTTTGGATGGGCGAAAAGGCCTCGGAACGCATTTCCTGGGGCCTGATTTTTCACACGTCTCCGATGACGGCTAGGGCTACGTTTAGGTTTGTTCAGGAACAGCGAACCCGGAGGGTCCAGTTGCATGTGGGGCTGCGTTAAGGCTCCCCTGGGGAGTTCACTTGTACCCAAAGCTTGCCTTTGGGGGAACTTTTGGATGGTCCGAAGGGGCTCGGAACGCATTTCCTGGGGCCTGATTTTTCACTTGTCTCCGATGACGGCTAGGGCTATGTATAGGTTTGCTTAGGAACAGCGAACCCGGAGGGTCCAGTTGCATGTGGGGCTGCGTAAAGGCTCCCCTGGGGAGATCACTTGTACCCAAAGCCTTCCTTTGCGGGCACTTTTGGATGGTCCAAAGGGGCTCGCAACGCATTTCCTGGGGCCTGATTTTTCAGTCGTCTCCGATGACGGCTATTGCTACGTTTAGGTTTGCTCGTGAACAGCGAACCCGGAGGGTCCAGTTGCATGTGGGGCTGCGTAAAGGCTCCCCTGGGGAGTTCACTTGTACCCAAAGCCTTCCTTTGGTGACACTTTTGGATGGTCCAAAGGGGCTTGCAACGCGTTTTCTGGGGCCCGGGTTTTCAGTCTTCTCCCATGCCGGCTAGTGATATATTTAGGGTTGCTCGGAAAAATCGAACCCGGAGGGTCCAGTTGCATGTGGGGCTGCGTAAAGGCTCCCCTGGGGAGTTCACTTGTACACAAAGCCTTCCTTTGGGGGCACTTTTGGATGGGCGAAAAGGCCTCGGAACGCATTTCCTGGGGCGTGATTTTTCAGTCATCTTCGGTGCCGGCTAGGGCTATGTTTAGGGATGCTCGGAAACAGCGATCCCGAAGGGTCCAGTTGCATGTGGGGCTGCGTAAAGGCTCCCCTGGGGAGTTCACTTGTACCCAAAGCCTTCCTTTGGTGATACTTTTGGATGGTCCGAAGGGGCTCGCAACGCATTTCCTGGGGCCTGATTTTTCACTTGTCTCCGATGACGGCTAGGGCTATGTATAGGTTTTCTTAGGAACAGCGAACCCGGAGGGTCCAGTTGCATGTGGGGCTGCGTAAAGGCTCCCCTGGGGAGATCACTTGTACCCAAAGCCTTCCTTTGCGGGCACTTTTGGATGGTCCAAACGGGCTCGCAACGCATTTCCTGGGGCCTGATTTTTCAGTCGTCTCCGATGACGGCTAGGGCTACGTTTAGGTTTGCTCATGAAAAGCGAACCCGGAGGGTCCAGTTGCATGTGGGGCTGCGTAAAGGCTCCCCTGGGGAGTTCACTTGTACCCAAAGCCTTCCTTTGGTGACACTTTTGGATGGTCCAAAGGGGCTTGCAACGCGTTTTCTGGGGCCCGGGTTTTCAGTCTTCTCCCATGCCGGCTAGTGATATATTTAGGGTTGCTCGGAAAAATCGAACCCGGAGGGTCCAGTTGCATGTGGGGCTGCGTAAAGGCTCCCCTGGGAACTTCAGATGTACCCAAAGCCTTCCTTTGGGGGCACTTTTGGATGGACGAAAAGGGCTCGCAACGCATTTCCTGGGGCCTGATTTTTCAGTCGTCTTCGATGCCCGCTAGGGCTATGTTTAGGGATGATCGGAAACAGCGAACCCGGAGGGTCCAGTTGCATGTGGGGCTGCGTAAAGGCTCCCCTGGGGAGTTCACTTGTACCCAAAGCCTTCCTTTGGGGGCACTTTTGGATGGACGAAAAGGGCTCGCAACGCATTTCCTGGGGCCTGATTTTTCAGTCGTCTTCGATGCCGGCTAGGGCTATGTTTAGGGATGCTCGGAAACAGCGAACCCGAAGGGTCCAGTTGCATGTGGGGCTGCGTAAAGGCTCCGCTGGGGAGTTCACTTCTACCCAAAGCCTTCCTTTGGGGGCACTTTTGGATGGGCGAAAAGGGCTCGGAACGCATTTCCTGGGGCCTGATTTTTCAGTCGTCATCGAAGCCAGCTAGGGCTATTTTTAGGGATGCTCGGAAACAGCGATCCCGAAGGGTCCAGTTGCATGTGGGGCTGCGTAAAGGCTCCCCTGGGGAGTTCACTTGTACCCAAAGCCTTCCTTTGCGGGCACATTTGGATGGGCGAAAAGGCCTCGGAACGCATTTCCTGGGGCCTGATTTTTCACTCATCTCCGATGACGGCTAGGGGTACGTTTAGGTTTGCTCATGAACAGAGAACCTGGAGGGTCCAGTTGCATGTGAGGCTGCGTAAAGGCTCCCCTGGGCAGTTCACTTGTACCCAAAGCCTTCCTTTGCGGGCACTTTTGGATGGGCAAAAAGGGCTCGCAACGCATTTCCTGGGGCCTGATTTTTCACTTGTCTCCAATGACGGCTAGGGCTATGTTTAGGTTTGCTTAGGAACAGCGAACCCGGAGGGTCCAGTTGCATGTGGGGCTGCGTTAAGGCTCCCCTGGGGAGATCACTTGTACCCAAAGCCTTCCTTTGCGGGCACTTTTGGATGGTCCAAAGGGGCTCGCAACGCGTTTCCTGGGGCCTGATTTTTCAGTCGTCTCTGATGACGGCTAGGGTTACGTTTAGGTTTGCTCATGAATAGCGAACCCGGAGGGTCCAGTTGCATGTGGGGCTGCGTAAAGGCTCCCCTGGGGAGTTCTCTTGTACCCAAAGTCTTCCTTTGGTGACACTTTTGGATGGTCCAAAGGGGCTTGCAACGCTTTTTCTGGGGCTCGGATTTTCAGTCTTCTCCCAAGCCGGCTAGGGATATATTTAGGATTGCTCGGAAAAATAGAACCCGGAGGGTCCAGTTGCATGTGGGGCTGCGTAAAGGCTCCCCTGGGGAGTTCACTTGTACCCAAAGCCTTCCTTTGGGGGCACTTTTGGATGGGCGAAAAGGGCTCGCAACGCATTTCCTGGGGCCTGATTTTTCAGTCATCTTCGATGCCGGCTAGGGCTATGTTTAGGGATGCTCGGAAACAGCGATCCCGAAGGGTCCAGTTGCATGTGGGGCTGCGTAAAGGCTCCCCTGGGGAGTTCACTTGTACCCAAAGCCTTCCTTTGCGGGCACTTTTGGATGGGCGAAAAGGGCTCGCAACGCATTTCCTGGGGCCTGATTTTTCAGTCGTCTTCGATGCCGTCTAGGGCTATGTTTAGGGATGCTCGGAAACAGCGAACCCGGAGGGTCCAGTTGCATGTGGGGCTGCGTAAAGGCTCCCCTGGGGAGTTCACTTGTACCCAAAGTCTTCCTTTGGGGGCACATTTGGATGGGCGAAAAGGCCTCGCAACGCATTTCCTGGGGCGTGATTTTTCAGTCGTCTTCGATGCCGGCTAGGGCTATGTTTAGGGATGCTCGGAAACAGCGAACCCGGAGGGTCCAGTTGCATGTGGGGCTGCGTAAAGGCTCCCCTGGGGAGTTCTGTTGTACCCAAAGCCTTCCTTTGGGGGCACTTTTGGATGGGCGAAAAGGGCTCGGAACGCATTTCCTGGGGCCTGATTTTTCACTCGTCTCCGATGCCGGCTAGGACTATGTTTAGGGATGCTCGGAAACAGCGAACCCGGAGGGTCCAGTTGCATGTGGGGCTGCGTAAAGGCTCCCCTGGGGAGTTCACTTGTACCCAATGCCTTCCTTTGGGTGCACATTTGGATGGGCGAAAAGGACTCGGAACGCATTTCCTGGGGCCTGATTTTTCAGTCGTCTCCGATGACGGCTAGGGCTACGTTTAGGTTTGTTCAGGAACAGCGAACCAGGAGGGTCCAGTTGCATGTGGGGCTGCGAAAGGCTCCCCTGGGGAGTTCACTTGTACCCAAAGCCTGCATTTGGGGGAACTTTTGGATGGTCCGAAGGGGCTCGGAACGCATTACCTGGGGCCTGATTTTTCACTTGTCTCCGATGACGGCTAGGGCTATGTATAGGTTTGCTTAGGAACAGCGAACCCGGAGGGTCCAGTTGCATGTGGGGCTGCGTAAAGGCTCCCCTGGGGAGTTCACTTGTACCCAAAGCCTTCCTTTGCGGGCACTTTTGGATGGGCAAAAAGGGCTCGCAACGCATTTCCTGGGGCCTGATTTTTCACTTGTCTCCAATGACGGCTAGGGCTATGTTTAGGTTTGCTTAGGAACAGCGAACCCGGAGGGTCCAGTTGCATGTGGGGCTGCGTTAAGGCTCCCCTGGGGAGATCACTTGTACCCAAAGCCTTCCTTTGCGGGCACTTTTGGATGGTCCAAAGGGGCTCGCAACGCATTTCCTGGGGCCTGATTTTTCAGTCGTCTCTGATGACGGCTAGGGTTACGTTTAGGTTTGCTCATGAATAGCGAACCCGGAGGGTCCAGTTGCATGTGGGGCTGCGTAAAGGCTCCCCTGGGGAGTTCTCTTTTCCCTAAAGTCTTCCTTTGGTGACACTTTTGGATGGTCCAAAGGGGCTTGCAACGCTTTTTCTGGGGCTCGGATTTTCAGTCTTCTCCCAAGCCGGCTAGGGATATATTTAGGATTGCTCGGAAAAATAGAACCCGGAGGGTCCAGTTGCATGTGGGGCTGCGTAAAGGCTCCCCTGGGGAGTTCACTTGTACCCAAAGCCTTCCTTTGGGGGCACTTTTGGATGGGCGAAAAGGGCTCGCAACGCATTTCCTGGGGCCTGATTTTTCAGTCATCTTCGATGCCGGCTAGGGCTATGTTTAGGGATGCTCGGAAACAGCGATCCCGAAGGGTCCAGTTGCATGTGGGGCTGCGTAAAGGCTCCCCTGGGGAGTTCACTTGTACCCAAAGCCTTCCTTTGCGGGCACTTTTGGATGGGCGAAAAGGGCTCGCAACGCATTTCCTGGGGCCTGATTTTTCAGTCGTCTTCGATGCCGTCTAGGGCTATGTTTAGGGATGCTCGGAAACAGCGAACCCGGAAGGTCCAGTTGCATGTGGGGCTGCGTAAAGGCTCCCCTGGGGAGTTCACTTGTACCCAAAGTCTTCCTTTGGGGGCACATTTGGATGGGCGAAAAGGCCTCGCAACGCATTTCCTGGGGCGTGATTTTTCAGTCGTCTTCGATGCCGGCTAGGGCTATGTTTAGGGATGCTCGGAAACAGCGAACCCGGAGGGTCCAGTTGCATGTGGGGCTGCGTAAAGGCTCCCCTGGGGAGTTCTGTTGTACCCAAAGCCTTCCTTTGGGGGCACTTTTGGATGGGCGAAAAGGGCTCGGAACGCATTTCCTGGGGCCTGATTTTTCACTCGTCTCCGATGCCGGCTAGGACTATGTTTAGGGATGCTCGGAAACAGCGAACCCGGAGGGTCCAGTTGCATGTGGGGCTGCGTAAAGGCTCCCCTGGGGAGTTCACTTGTACCCAATGCCTTCCTTTGGGTGCACATTTGGATGGGCGAAAAGGACTCGGAACGCATTTCCTGGGGCCTGATTTTTCAGTCGTCTCCGATGACGGCTAGGGCTACGTTTAGGTTTGTTCAGGAACAGCGAACCAGGAGGGTCCAGTTGCATGTGGGGCTGCGAAAGGCTCCCCTGGGGAGTTCACTTGTACCCAAAGCCTGCATTTGGGGGAACTTTTGGATGGTCCGAAGGGGCTCGGAACGCATTACCTGGGGCCTGATTTTTCACTTGTCTCCGATGACGGCTAGGGCTATGTATAGGTTTGCTTAGGAACAGCGAACCCGGAGGGTCCAGTTGCATGTGGGGCTGCGTAAAGGCTCCCCTGGGGAGTTCACTTGTACCCAAAGCCTTCCTTTGCGGGCACTTTTGGATGGGCAAAAAGGGCTCGCAACGCATTTCCTGGGGCCTGATTTTTCACTTGTCTCCAATGACGGCTAGGGCTATGTTTAGGTTTGCTTAGGAACAGCGAACCCGGAGGGTCCAGTTGCATGTGGGGCTGCGTTAAGGCTCCCCTGGGGAGATCACTTGTACCCAAAGCCTTCCTTTGCGGGCACTTTTGGATGGTCCAAAGGGGCTCGCAACGCGTTTCCTGGGGCCTGATTTTTCAGTCGTCTCTGATGACGGCTAGGGTTACGTTTAGGTTTGCTCATGAATAGCGAACCCGGAGGGTCCAGTTGCATGTGGGGCTGCGTAAAGGCTCCCCTGGGGAGTTCTCTTGTACCCAAAGACTTCCTTTGGTGACACTTTTGGATGGTCCAAAGGGGCTTGCAACGCGTTTTCTGGGGCCCGGGTTTTCAGTCTTCTCCCATGCCGGCTAGTGATATATTTAGGGTTGCTCGGAAAAATCGAACCCGGAGGGTCCAGTTGCATGTGGGGCTGCGTAAAGGCTCCCCTGGGGAGTTCACTTGTACCCAAAGCCTTCCTTTGGTGATACTTTTGGATGGTCCGAAGGGGCTCGCAACGCATTTCCTGGGGCCTGATTTTTCACTTGTCTCCGATGACAGCTAGGGCTATGTATAGGTTTTCTTAGGAACAGCGAACCCGGAGGGTCCAGTTGCATGTGGGGCTGCGTAAAGGCTCCCCTGGGGAGATCACTTGTACCCAAAGCCTTCCTTTGCGGGCACTTTTGGATGGTCCAAAGGGGCTCGCAACGCATTTCCTGGGGCCTGATTTTTCAGTCGTCTCCGATGACGGCTAGGGCTACGTTTAGGTTTGCTCATGAACAGCGAACCCGGAGGGTCCAGTTGCATGTGGGGCTGCGTAAAGTCTCCCCTGGGGAGTTCACTTGTACCCAATGCCTTCCTTTGGGGGCACTTTTGGATGGGCGAAAAGGCCTCGGAACGCATTTCCTGGGGCCTGATTTTTCACTCGTCTCCGATGCCGGCTAAGATTATGTTTAGGGATGCTCGGAAACAGCGAACCCGAAGGGTCCAGTTGCATGTGGGGCTGCGTAAAGGCTCCCCTGGGGAGTTCACTTGTACCCAAAGCCTTCCTTTGCGGGCACTTTTGGATGGGCGAAAAGGGCTCGCAACGCATTTCCTGGGGCCTGATTTTTCAGTCGTCTTCGATGCCGTCTAGGGCTATGTTTAGGGATGCTCGGAAACAGCGAACCCGGAGGGTCCAGTTGCATGTGGGGCTGCGTAAAGGCTCCCCTGGGGAGTTCACTTGTACCCAAAGTCTTCCTTTGGGGGCACATTTGGATGGGCGAAAAGGCCTCGCAACGCATTTCCTGGGGCGTGATTTTTCAGTCGTCTTCGATGCCGGCTAGGGCTATGTTTAGGGATGCTCGGAAACAGCGAACCCGGAGGGTCCAGTTGCATGTGGGGCTGCGTAAAGGCTCCCCTGGGGAGTTCTGTTGTACCCAAAGCCTTCCTTTGCGGGCACTTTTGGATGGTCCAAAGGGGCTCGGAACGCATTTCCTGGGGCCTGATTTTTCACTCGTCTCCGATGCCGGCTAGGACTATGTTTAGGGATGCTCGGAAACAGCGAACCCGGAGGGTCCAGTTGCATGTGGGGCTGCGTAAAGGCTCCCCTGGGGAGTTCACTTGTACCCAATGCCTTCCTTTGGGGGCACATTTGGATGGGCGAAAAGGACTCGGAACGCATTTCCTGGGGCCTGATTTTTCAGTCGTCTCCGATGACGGCTAGGGCTACGTTTAGGTTTGTTCAGGAACAGCGAACCAGGAGGGTCCAGTTGCATGTGGGGCTGCGAAAGGCTCCCCTGGGGAGTTCACTTGTACCCAAAGCCTGCCTTTGGGGGAACTTTTGGATGGTCCGAAGGGGCTCGGAACGCATTACCTGGGGCCTGATTTTTCACTTGTCTCCGATGACGGCTAGGGCTATGTATAGGTTTGCTTAGGAACAGCGAACCCGGAGGGTCCAGTTGCATGTGGGGCTGCGTAAAGGCTCCCCTGGGGAGTTCACTTGTACCCAAAGACTTCCTTTGGTGACACTTTTGGATGGTCCAAAGGGGCTTGCAACGCGTTTTCTGGGGCCCGGTTTTTCAGTCTTCTCCCATGCCGGCTAGTGATATATTTAGGGTTGCTCGGAAAAATCGAACCCGGAGGGTCCAGTTGCATGTGGGGCTGCGTAAAGGCTCCCCTGGGGAGTTCACTTGTACCCAAAGCCTTCCTTTGGTGATACTTTTGGATGGTCCGAAGAGGCTCGCAACGCATTTCCTGGGGCCTGATTTTTCACTTGTCTCCGATGACAGCTAGGGCTATGTATAGGTTTTCTTAGGAACAGCGAACCCGGAGGGTCCAGTTGCATGTGGGGCTGCGTAAAGGCTCCCCTGGGGAGATCACTTGTACCCAAAGCCTTCCTTTGCGGGCACTTTTGGATGGTCCAAAGGGGCTCGCAACGCATTTCCTGGGGCCTGATTTTTCAGTCGTCTCCGATGACGGCTAGGGCTACGTTTAGGTTTGCTCATGAACAGCGAACCCGGAGGGTCCAGTTGCATGTGGGGCTGCGTAAAGTCTCCCCTGGGGAGTTCACTTGTACCCAATGCCTTCCTTTGGGGGCACTTTTGGATGGGCGAAAAGGGCTCGGAACGCATTTCCTGGGGCCTGATTTTTCACTCGTCTCCGATGCCGGCTAGGACTATGTTTAGGGATGCTCAGGAACAGCGAACCCGGAGGGTCCAGTTGCATGTGGGGCTGCGTAAAGGCTCCCCTGGGGAGTTCACTTGTACCCAATGCCTTCCTTTGGGGGCACTTTTGGATGGGCGAAAAGGGCTCGGAACGCATTTCCTGGGGCCTGATTTTTCAGTCGTCTCCGATGACGGCTAGGGCTACGTTTAGGTTTGTTCAGGAACAGCGAACCCGGAGGGTCCAGTTGCATGTGGGGCTGCGAAAGGCTCCCCTGGGGAGTTCACTTGTACCCAAAGCCTGCCTTTGGGGGAACTTTTGGATGGTCCGAAGGGGCTCGCAACGCGTTTCCTGGGGCCTGATTTTTCACTTGTCTCCGATGACGGCTAGGGCTATGTATAGGTTTTCTTAGGAACAGCGAACCCGGAGGGTCCAGTTGCATGTGGGGCTGCGTAAAGGCTCCCCTGGGGAGTTCACTTGTACCCAAAGCCTTCCTTTGGTGACACTTTTGGATGGTCCAAAGGGGCTTGCAACGCGTTTTCTGGGGCCCGGGTTTTCAGTCTTCTCCCATGCCGGCTAGTGATATATTTAGGGTTGCTCGGAAAATTCGAACCCGGAGGGTCCAGTTGCATGTGGGGCTGCGTAAAGGCTCCCCTGGGAACTTCAGATGTACCCAAAGCCTTCCTTTGGGGGCACTTTTGGATGGACGAAAAGGGCTCGCAACGCATTTCCTGGGGCCTGATTTTTCATTCGTCTTCGATGCCGGCTAGGGCTATGTTTAGGGATGCTCGGAAACAGCGAACCCAGAGGGTCCAGATGCATGTGGGGCTGCGTAAAGGCTCCGCTGGGGAGTTCACTTGTACCCAAAGCCTTCCTTTGCGGGCACTTTTGGATGGGCAAAAAGGGCTCGCAACGCATTTCCTGGGGCCTGATTTTTCACTTGTCTCCAATGACGGCTAGGGCTATGTTTAGGTTTGCTTAGGAACAGCGAACCCGGAGGGTCCAGTTGCATGTGGGGCTGCGTTAAGGCTCCCCTGGGGAGATCACTTGTACCCAAAGCCTTCCTTTGCGGGCACTTTTGGATGGTCCAAAGGGGCTCGCAACGCGTTTCCTGGGGCCTGATTTTTCAGTCGTCTCTGATGACGGCTAGGGTTACGTTTAGGTTTGCTCATGAATAGCGAACCCGGAGGGTCCAGTTGCATGTGGGGCTGCGTAAAGGCTCCCCTGGGGAGTTCTCTTGTACCCAAAGACTTCCTTTGGTGACACTTTGGATGGTCCAAAGGGGCTTGCAACGCGTTTTCTGGGGCCCGGGTTTTCAGTCTTCTCCCATGCCGGCTAGTGATATATTTAGGGTTGCTCGGAAAAATCGAACCCGGAGGGTCCAGTTGCATGTGGGGCTGCGTAAAGGCTCCCCTGGGGAGTTCACTTGTACCCAAAGCCTTCCATTGGTGATACTTTTGGATGGTCCGAAGGGGCTCGCAACGCATTTCCTGGGGCCTGATTTTTCACTTGTCTCCGATGACAGATAGGGCTATGTATAGGTTTTCTTAGGAACAGCGAACCCGGAGGGTCCAGTTGCATGTGGGGCTGCGTAAAGGCTCCCCTGGGGAGATCACTTGTACCCAAAGCCTTCCTTTGCGGGCACTTTTGGATGGTCCAAAGGGGCTCGCAACGCATTTCCTGGGGCCTGATTTTTCAGTCGTCTCCGATGACGGCTAGGGCTACGTTTAGGTTTGCTCATGAACAGCGAACCCGGAGGGTCCAGTTGCATGTGGGGCTGCGTAAAGTCTCCCCTGGGGAGTTCACTTGTACCCAATGCCTTCCTTTGGGGGCACTTTTGGATGGGCGAAAAGGCCTCGGAACGCATTTCCTGGGGCCTGATTTTTCACTCGTCTCCGATGCCGGCTAAGATTATGTTTAGGGATGCTCGGAAACAGCGAACCCGGAGGGTCCAGTTGCATGTGGGGCTGCGTAAAGGCTCCCCTGGGGAGTTCACTTGTACCCAATGCCTTCCTTTGGGGGCACTTTTGGATGGGCGAAAAGGGCTCGGAACGCATTTCCTGGGGCCTGATTTTTCAGTCGTCTCCGATGACGGCTAGGGCTACGTTTAGGTTTGTTCAGGAACAGCGAAACAGGAGGGTCCAGTTGCATGTGGGGCTGCGAAAGGCTCCCCTCGGGAGTTCACTTGTACCCAAAGCCTGCCTTTGGGGGAACTTTTGGATGGTCCGAAGGGGCTCGCAACGCGTTTCCTGGGGCCTGATTTTTCACTTGTCTCCGATGACGGCTAGGGCTATGTATAGGTTTGCTTAGGAACAGCGAACCCGGAGGGTCCAGTTGCATGTGGGGCTGCGTAAAGGCTCCCCTGGGGAGTTCACTTGTACCCAAAGCCTTCCTTTGGTGACACTTTTGGATGGTCCAAAGGGGCTTGCAACGCGTTTTCTGGGGCCCGGGTTTTCAGTCTTCTCCCATGCCGGCTAGTGATATATTTAGGGTTGCTCGGAAAATTCGAACCCGGAGGGTCCAGTTGCATGTGGGGCTGCGTAAAGGCTCCCCTGGGAACTTCAGATGTACCCAAAGCCTTCCTTTGGGGGCACTTTTGGATGGTCCAAAGGGGCTCGCAACGCATTTCCTGGGGCCTGATTTTTCAGTCGTCTTCAATGCCCGCTAGGGCTATGTTTAGGGATGATCGGAAACAGCGAACCCGGAGGGTCCAGTTGCATGTGGGGCTGCGTAAAGGCTCCCCTGGGGAGTTCACTTGTACCCAAAGCCTTCCTTTGGGGGCACTTTTGGATGGACGAAAAGGGCTCGCAACGCATTTCCTGGGGCCTGATTTTTCATTCGTCTTCGATGCCGGCTAGGGCTATGTTTAGGGATGCTCGGAAACAGCGAACCCAGAGGGTCCAGATGCATGTGGGGCTGCGTAAAGGCTCCGCTGGGGAGTTCACTTGTACCCAAAGCCTTCCTTTGGGGGCACATTTGGATGGGCGAAAAGGCCTCGGAACGCATTTCCTGGGGCCTGATTTTTCACTCATCTCCGATGACGGCTAGGGCTACGTTTAGGTTTGCTCATGAACAGAGAACCCGGAGGGTCCAGTTGCATGTGGGGCTGCGTAAAGGCTCCCCTGGGGAGTTCACTTGTACCCAAAGCCTTCCTTTGCGGGCACTTTTGGATGGGCAAAAAGGGCTCGCAACGCATTTCCTGGGGCTTGATTTTTCACTTGTCTCCAATGACGGCTAGGGCTATGTTTAGGTTTGCTTAGGAACAGCGAACCCGGAGGGTCCAGTTGCATGTGGGGCTGCGTTAAGGCTCCCCTGGGGAGATCACTTGTACCCAAAGCCTTCCTTTGCGGGCACTTTTGGATGGTCCAAAGGGGCTCGCAACGCGTTTCCTGGGGCCTGATTTTTCAGTCGTCTCTGATGACGGCTAGGGTTACGTTTAGGTTTGCTCATGAATAGCGAACCCGGAGGGTCCAGTTGCATGTGGGGCTGCGTAAAGGCTCCCCTGGGGAGTTCTCTTGTACCCAAAGACTTCCTTTGGTGACACTTTTGGATGGTCCAAAGGGGCTTGCAACGCGTTTTCTGGGGCCCGGGTTTTCAGTCTTCTCCCATGCCGGCTAGTGATATATTTAGGGTTGCTCGGAAAAATCGAACCCGGAGGGTCCAGTTGCATGTGGGGCTGCGTAAAGGCTCCCCTGGGGAGTTCACTTGTACCCAAAGCCTTCCTTTGGGGGCACTTTTGGATGGACGAAAAGGGCTCGCAACGCATTTCCTGGGGTCTGATTTTTCAGTCGACTTCGATGCCGGCTAGGACTATGTTTAGGGATGCTCGGAAACAGCGAACCCGGAGGGTCCAGTTGCATGTGGGCTGCGTAAAGGCTCCCCTGGGGAGATCACTTGTACCCAAAGCCTTCCTTTGCGGGCACTTTTGGATGGTCCAAAGGGGCTCGCAACGCATTTCCTGGGGCCTGATTTTTCAGTCGTCATCGATGCCGGCTAGGGCTATGTTTAGGGATGCTCGGAAATAGCGAACCCGGAGGGTCCAGTTGCATGTGGGGCTGCGTAAAGGCTCCCCTGGGGAGTTCACTTGTACCCAATGCCTTCCTTTGGGGGCACTTTTGGATGGGCGAAAAGGCCTCGGAACGCATTTCCTGGGGCCTGATTTTTCACTCGTCTCCGATGCCGGCTAGGACTATGTTTAGGGATGCTCGGAAACAGCGAACCCGGAGGGTCCAGTTGCATGTGGGGCTGCGTAAAGGCTCCCCTGGGGAGTTCACTTGTACCCAATGCCTTCCTTTGGGGGCACTTTTGGATGGGCGAAAAGGGCTCGGAACGCATTTCCTGCGGCCTGATTTTTCACTCGTCTCCGATGACGGCTAGGGCTACGTTTAGGTTTGTTCAGGAACAGCGAACCCGGAGGGTCCAGTTGCATGTGGGGCTGCGTAAAGGCTCCCCTGGGGAGTTCACTTGTACCCAAAGCCTTCCTTTGGGGGCACTTTTGGATGGGCAAAAAGGGCTCGCAACGCGTTTCCTGGGGCCTGATTTTTCAGTCGTCTCTGATGACGGCTAGGGTTACGTTTAGGTTTGCTCATGAATAGCGAACCCGGAGGGTCCAGTTGCATGTGGGGCTGCGTAAAGGCTCCCCTGGGGAGTTCACTTGTACCCAAAGCCTTCCTTTGGTGACACTTTTGGATGGTCCAAAGGGGCTTGCAACGCGTTTTCTGGGGCCCGGGTTTTCAGTCTTCTCCCATGCCGGCTAGTGATATATTTAGGGTTGCTCGGAAAATTCGAACCCGGAGGGTCCAGTTGCATGTGGGGCTGCGTAAAGGCTCCCCTGGGAACTTCAGATGTACCCAAAGCCTTTTTTTGGGGGCACTTTTGGATGGACGAAAAGGGCTCGCAACGCATTTCCTGGGGCCTGATTTTTCAGTCGTCTTCAATGCCCGCTAGGGCTATGTTTAGGGATGATCGGAAACAGCGAACCCGGAGGGTCCAGTTGCATGTGGGGCTGCGTAAAGGCTCCCCTGGGGAGTTCACTTGTACCCAAAGCCTTCCTTTGGGGGCACTTTTGGATGGACGAAAAGGGCTCGCAACGCATTTCCTGGGGCCTGATTTTTCATTCGTCTTCGATGCCGGCTAGGGCTATGTTTAGGGATGCTCGGAAACAGCGAACCCAGAGGGTCCAGATGCATGTGGGGCTGCGTAAAGGCTCCCCTGGGGAGTTCACTTGTACCCAAAGCCTTCCTTTGGGGGCACATTTGGATGGGCGAAAAGGCCTCGGAACGCATTTCCTGGGGCCTGATTTTTCACTCATCTCCGATGACGGCTAGGGCTACGTTTAGGTTTGCTCATGAACAGAGAACCCGGAGGGTCCAGTTGCATGTGGGGCTGCGTTAAGGGTCTCCTTGGGGAGTTCACTTGTACCCAAAGCCTTCCTTTGCGGGCACTTTTGGATGGGCAAAAAGGGCTCGCAACGCATTTTCTGGGGCTTGATTTTTCACTTGTCTCCAATGACGGCTAGGGCTATGTTTAGGTTTGCTTAGGAACAGCGAACCCGGAGGGTCCAGTTGCATGTGGGGCTGCGTTAAGGCTCCCCTGGGGAGATCACTTGTACCCAAAGCCTTCCTTTGCGGGCACTTTTGGATGGTCCAAAGGGGCTCGCAACGCGTTTCCTGGGGCCTGATTTTTCAGTCGTCTCTGATGACGGCTAGGGTTACGTTTAGGTTTGCTCATGAATAGCGAACCCGGAGGGTCCAGTTGCATGTGGGGCTGCGTAAAGGCTCCCCTGGGGAGTTCTCTTGTACCCAAAGACTTCCTTTGGTGACACTTTTGGATGGTCCAAAGGGGCTTGCAACGCGTTTTCTGGGGCCCGGGTTTTCAGTCTTCTCCCATGCCGGCTAGTGATATATTTAGGGTTGCTCGGAAAAATCGAACCCGGAGGGTCCAGTTGCATGTGGGGCTGCGTAAAGGCTCCCCTGGGGAGTTCACTTGTACCCAAAGCCTTCCTTTGGGGGCACTTTTGGATGGACGAAAAGGGCTCGCAACGCATTTCCTGGGGTCTGATTTTTCAGTCGACTTCGATGCCGTCTAGGGCTATGTTTAGGGATGCTCGGAAACATCGAACCCGGAGGGTACAGTTGCATGTGGGGCTACGTAAAGGCTCCCCTGGGGAGTTCACTTGTACACAAAGCCTTCCTTTGGGGGCACTTTTGGATGGGCGAAAAGGGCTCGTAACGCATTTCCTGGGGCCTGATTTTTCAGTCATCTTCGATGCCGGCTAGGGCTATGTTTAGGGATGCTCGGAAACAGCGAACCCGGAGGGTCCAGTTGCATGTGGGCTGCGTAAAGGCTCCCCTGGGGAGATCACTTGTACCCAAAGCCTTCCTTTGCGGGCACTTTTGGATGGTCCAAAGGGGCTCGCAACGCATTTCCTGGGGCCTGATTTTTCAGTCGTCATCGATGCCGGCTAGGGCTATGTTTAGGGATGCTCGGAAATAGCGAACCCGGAGGGTCCAGTTGCATGTGGGGCTGCGTAAAGGCTCCCCTGGGGAGTTCACTTGTACCCAATGCCTTCCTTTGGGGGCACTTTTGGATGGGCGAAAAGGCCTCGGAACGCATTTCCTGGGGCCTGATTTTTCACTTGTCTCCGATGACGGCTAGGGCTATGTTTAGGGATGCTCGGAAACAGCGAACCCGGAGGGTCCAGTTGCATGTGGGGCTGCGTAAAGGCTCCCCTGGGGAGTTCACTTGTACCCAATGCCTTCCTTTGGGGGCACTTTTGGATGGGCGAAAAGGGCTCGGAACGCATTTCCTGCAGCCTGATTTTTCACTCGTCTCCGATGACGGCTAGGGCTACGTTTAGGTTTGCTCATGAACAGCGAACCCGGAGGGTCCAGTTGCATGTGGGGCTGCGTAAAGGCTCCCCTGGGGAGTTCACTTGTACCCAAAGCCTTCCTTTGGGGGCACTTTTGGATGGACGAAAAGGGCTCGCAACGCATTTCCTGGGGCCTGATTTTTCATTCGTCTTCGATGCCGGCTAGGGCTATGTTTAGGGATGCTCGGAAACAGCGAACCCAGAGGGTCCAGATGCATGTGGGGCTGCGTAAAGGCTCTGCTGGGGAGTTCACTTGTACCCAAAGCCTTCCTTTGGGGGCACATTTGGATGGGCGAAAAGGCCTCAGAACGCATTTCCTGGGGCCTGATTTTTCACTCATCTCCGAAGACGGCTAGGGCTACGTTTAGGTTTGCTCATGAACAGAGAACCCGGAGGGTCCAGTTGCATGTGGGGCTGCGTAAAGGCTCCCCTGGGGAGTTCATTTGTACCCAAAGCCTTCCTTTGCGGGCACTTTTGGATGGGCAAAAAGGGCTCGCAACGCATTTCCTGGGGCCTGATTTTTCACTTGTCTCCAATGACGGCTAGGGCTATGTTTAGGTTTGCTTAGGAACAGCGAACCCGGAGGGTCCAGTTGCATGTGGGGCTGCGTTAAGGCTCCCCTGGGGAGATCACTTGTACCCAAAGCCTTCCTTTGCGGGCACTTTTGGATGGTCCAAAGGGGCTCGCAACGCGTTTCCTGGGGCCTGATTTTTCAGTCGTCTCTGATGACGGCTAGGGTTACGTTTAGGTTTGCTCATGAATAGCGAACCCGGAGGGTCCAGTTGCATGTGGGGCTGCGTAAAGGCTCCCCTGGGGAGTTCTCTTGTACCCAAAGACTTCCTTTGGTGACACTTTTGGATGGTCCAAAGGGGCTTGCAACGCGTTTTCTGGGGCCCGGTTTTTCAGTCTTCTCCCATGCCGGCTAGTGATATATTTAGGGTTGCTCGGAAAAATCGAACCCGGAGGGTCCAGTTGCATGTGGGGCTGCGTAAAGGCTCCCCTGGGGAGTTCACTTGTACCCAAAGCCTTCCTTTGGGGGCACTTTTGGATGGACGAAAAGGGCTCGCAACGCATTTCCTGGGGTCTGATTTTTCAGTCGACTTCGATGCCGTCTAGGGCTATGTTTAGGTATGCTCGGAAACATCGAACCCGGAGGGTCCAGTTGCATGTGGGGCTACGTAAAGGCTCCCCTGGGGAGTTCACTTGTACAAAAAGCCTTCCTTTGGGGGCACTTTTGGATGGGCGAAAAGGGCTCGTAACGCATTTCCTTGGGCGTGATTTTTCAGTCATCTTCGGTGCCGGCTAGGGCTATGTTTAGGGATGCTCGGAAACAGCGATCCCGAAGGGTCCAGTTGCATGTGGGGCTGCGTAAAGGCTCCCCTGGGGAGTTCACTTGTACCCAAAGCCTTCCTTTGGTGATACTTTTGGATGGTCCGAAGGGGCTCGCAACGCATTTCCTGGGGCCTGATTTTTCACTTGTCTCCGATGACGGCTAGGGCTATGTATAGGTTTTCTTAGGAACAGCGAACCCGGAGGGTCCAGTTGCATGTGGGCTGCGTAAAGGCTCCCCTGGGGAGATCACTTGTACCCAAAGCCTTCCTTTGCGGGCACTTTTGGATGGTCCAAAGGGGCTCGCAACGCATTTCCTGGGGCCTGATTTTTCAGTCGTCTCCGATGACGGCTAGGGCTACGTTTAGGTTTGCTCATGAACAGAGAACCCGGAGGGTCCAGTTGCATGTGGGGCTGCGTAAAGGCTCCCCTGGGGAGTTCACTTGTACCCAATGCCTTCCTTTGGGGGCACTTTTGGATGGGCGAAAAGGCCTCGGAACGCATTTCCTGGGGCCTGATTTTTCACTCGTCTCCGATGCCGGCTAGGACTATGTTTAGGGATGCTCGGAAACAGCGAACCCGGAGGGTCCAGTTGCATGTGGGGCTGCGTAAAGGCTCCCCTGGGGAGATCACTTGTACCCAAAGCCTTCCTTTGCGGGCACTTTTGGATGGTCCAAAGGGGCTCGCAACGCATTTCCTGGGGCCTGATTTTTCAGTCGTCTCCGATGACGGCTAGGGCTACGTTTAGGTTTGCTCATGAACAGAGAACCCGGAGGGTCCAGTTGCATGTGGGGCTGCGTAAAGGCTCCCCTGGGGAGTTCACTTGTACCCAAAGCCTTCCTTTGGTGACACTTTTGTATGGTCCAAAGGGGCTTGCAACGCGTTTTCTGGGGCCCGGGTTTTCAGTCTTCTCCCATGCCGGCTAGTGATATATTTAGGGTTGCTCGGAAAAATCGAACCCGGAGGGTCCAGTTGCATGTGGGGCTGCGTAAAGGCTCCCCTGGGAACTTCAGATGTACCCAAAGCCTTCCTTTGGGGGCACTTTTGGATGGACGAAAAGGGCTCGCAACGCATTTCCTGGGGCCTGATTTTTCAGTCGTCTTCGATGCCCGCTAGGGCTATGTTTAGGGATGATCGGAAACAGCGAACCCGGAGGGTCCAGTTGCATGTGGGGCTGCGTAAAGGCTCCCCTGGGGAGTTCACTTGTACCCAAAGCCTTCCTTTGGGGGCACTTTTGGATGGACGAAAAGGGCTCGCAACGCATTTCCTGGGGCCTGATTTTTCATTCGTCTTCGATGCCGGCTAGGGCTATGTTTAGGGATGCTCGGAAACAGCGATCCCGAAGGGTCCAGTTGCATGTGGGGCTGCGTAAAGGCTCCCCTGGGGAGTTCACTTCTACCCAAAGCCTTCCTTTGGGGGCACATTTGGATGGGCGAAAAGGCCTCGGAACGCATTTCCTGGGGCCTGATTTTTCACTTGTCTCCGATGACGGCTAGGGCTACGTTTAGGTTTGCTCATGAACAGAGAACCCGGAGGGTCCAGTTGCATGTGGGGCTGCGTAAAGGCTCCCCTGGGAAGTTCACTTGTACCCAAAGCCTTCCTTTGCGGGCACTTTTGGATGGACGAAAAGGGCTCGCAACGAATTTCCTGGGGCCTGATTTTTCACTTGTCTCCAATGACGGCTAGGGCTATGTTTAGGTTTGCTTAGGAACAGCGAACCCAAAGGGTCCAGTTGCATGTGGGGCTGCGTTAAGGCTCCCCTGGGGAGATCACTTGTACCCAAAGCCTTCCTTTGCGGGCACTTTTGGATGGTCCAAAGGGGCTCGCAACGCGTTTCCTGGGGCCTGATTTTTCAGTCGTCTCTGATGACGGCTAGGGTTACGTTTAGGTTTGCTCATGAATAGCGAACCCGGAGGGTCCAGTTGCATGTGGGGCTGCGTAAAGGCTCCCCTGGGGAGTTCTCTTGTACCCAAAGACTTCCTTTGGTGACACTTTTGGATGGTCCAAAGGGGCTTGCAACGCGTTTTCTGGGGCCCGGGTTTTCAGTCTTCTCCCAAGCCGGCTAGGGATATATTTAGGATTGCTCGGAAAAATCGAACCCGGAGGGTCCAGTTGCATGTGGGGCTGCGTAAAGGCTCCCCTGGGGAGTTCACTTGTATCCAAAGCCTTCCTTTGGGGGCGCTTTTGGATGGTCCTAAGGGGCTCGCAACGCATTTCCTGGGGCCTGATTTTTCAGTCGTCTCCGATGACGGCTAGGGCTACGTTTAGGTTTGCTCATGAAAAGCGAACCGGGAGGGTCCAGTTGCATGTGGGGCTGCGTAAAGGCTCCCCTGGGGAGTTCACTTGTACCCAAAGCCTTCCTTTGCGGGCACTTTTGGATGGTCCAAAGGGGCTTGCAACGCGTTTTCTGGGGCCCGGGTTTTCAGTCTTCTCCCATGCCGGCTAGTGATATATTTAGGGTTGCTCGGAAAAATCGAACCCGAAGGGTCCAGTTGCATGTGGGGCTGCATAAAGGCTCCCCTGGGGAGTTCACTTGTACCCAAAGCCTTCCTTTGGGGGCACTTTTGGATGGACGAAAAGGGCTCGCAACGCATTTCCTGGGGTCTGATTTTTCAGTCGACTTCGATGCCGTCTAGGGCTATGTTTAGGGATGCTCGGAAACATCGAACCCGGAGGGTACAGTTGCATGTGGGGCTACGTAAAGGCTCCCCTGGGGAGTTCACTTGTACACAAAGCCTTCCTTTGGGGGCACTTTTGGATGGGCGAAAAGGGCTCGTAACGCATTTCCTGGGGCGTGATTTTTCAGTCATCTTCGGTGCCGGCTAGGGCTATGTTTAGGGATGCTCGGAAACAGCGATCCCGAAGGGTCCAGATGCATGTGGGGCTGCGTAAAGGCTCCCCTGGGGAGTTCACTTGTACCCAAAGCCTTCCTTTGGTGATACTTTTGGATGGTCCGAAGGGGCTCGCAACGCATTTCCTGGGGCCTGATTTTTCACTTGTCTCCGATGATGGCTAGGGCTATGTATAGGTTTTCTTAGGAACAGCGAACCCGGAGAGTCCAGTTGCATGTGGGGCTGCGTAAAGGCTCCCCTGGGGAGATCACTTGTACCCAAAGCCTTCCTTTGCGGGCACTTTTGGATGGTCCAAAGGGGCTCGCAACGCATTTCCTGGGGCCTGATTTTTCAGTCGTCTCCGATGACGGCTAGGGCTACGTTTAGGTTTGCTCATGAACAGAGAACCCGGAGGGTCCAGTTGCATGTGGGGCTGCGTAAAGGCTCCCCTGGGGAGTTCACTTGTACCCAAAGCCTTCCTTTGGTGACACTTTTGTATGGTCCAAAGGGGCTTGCAACGCGTTTTCTGGGGCCCGGGTTTTCAGTCTTCTCCCATGCCGGCTAGTGATATATTTAGGGTTGCTCGGAAAAATCGAACCCGGAGGGTCCAGTTGCATGTGGGGCTGCGTAAAGGCTCCCCTGGGAACTTCAGATGTACCCAAAGCCTTCCTTTGGGGGCACTTTTGGATGGACGAAAAGGGCTCGCAACGCATTTCCTGGGGCCTGATTTTTCAGTCGTCTTCGATGCCCGCTAGGGCTATGTTTAGGGATGATCGGAAACAGCGAACCCGGAGGGTCCAGTTGCATGTGGGGCTGCGTAAAGGCTCCCCTGGGGAGTTCACTTGTACCCAAAGCCTTCCTTTGGGGGCACTTTTGGATGGACGAAAAGGGCTCGCAACGCATTTCCTGGGGCCTGATTTTTCATTCGTCTTCGATGCCGGCTAGGGCTATGTTTAGGGATGCTCGGAAACAGCGATCCCGAAGGGTCCAGTTGCATGTGGGGCTGCGTAAAGGCTCCCCTGGGGAGTTCACTTCTACCCAAAGCCTTCCTTTGGGGGCACATTTGGATGGGCGAAAAGGCCTCGGAACGCATTTCCTGGGGCCTGATTTTTCACTTGTCTCCGATGACGGCTAGGGCTACGTTTAGGTTTGCTCATGAACAGAGAACCCGGAGGGTCCAGTTGCATGTGGGGCTGCGTAAAGGCTCCCCTGGGAAGTTCACTTGTACCCAAAGCCTTCCTTTGCGGGCACTTTTGGATGGACGAAAAGGGCTCGCAACGAATTTCCTGGGGCCTGATTTTTCACTTGTCTCCAATGACGGCTAGGGCTATGTTTAGGTTTGCTTAGGAACAGCGAACCCAAAGGGTCCAGTTGCATGTGGGGCTGCGTTAAGGCTCCCCTGGGGAGATCACTTGTACCCAAAGCCTTCCTTTGCGGGCACTTTTGGATGGTCCAAAGGGGCTCGCAACGCGTTTCCTGGGGCCTGATTTTTCAGTCGTCTCTGATGACGGCTAGCGTTACGTTTAGGTTTGCTCATGAATAGCGAACCCGGAGGGTCCAGTTGCATGTGGGGCTGCGTAAAGGCTCCCCTGGGGAGTTCTCTTGTACCCAAAGACTTCCTTTGGTGACACTTTTGGATGGTCCAAAGGGGCTTGCAACGCGTTTTCTGGGGCCCGGGTTTTCAGTCTTCTCCCAAGCCGGCTAGGGATATATTTAGGATTGCTCGGAAAAATCGAACCCGGAGGGTCCAGTTGCATGTGGGGCTGCGTAAAGGCTCCCCTGGGGAGTTCACTTGTATCCAAAGCCTTCCTTTGGGGGCGCTTTTGGATGGTCCTAAGGGGCTCGCAACGCATTTCCTGGGGCCTGATTTTTCAGTCGTCTTCGATGCCGTCTAGGGCTATGTTTAGGGATGCTTGGAAACAGCGATCCCGAAGGGTCCAGTTGCATGTGGGGCTGCGTAAAGGCTCCCCTGGGGAGTTCACTTGTACCCAAAGCCTTCCTTTGCGGGCACTTTTGGATGGGCGAAAAGGGCTCGCAACGCATTTCCTGGGGCCTGATTTTTCAGTCGTCTTCGATGCCGTCTAGGGCTATGTTTAGGGATGCTCGGAAACAGCGAACCCGGAGGGTCCAGTTGCATGTGGGGCTGCGTAAAGGCTCCCCTGGGGAGTTCACTTGTACCCAAAGTCTTCCTTTGGGGGCACTTTTGGATGGGCGAAAAGGCCTCGGAACGCATTTCCTGGGGCCTGATTTTTCAGTCGTCTCCGATGACGGCTAGGGCTACGTTTAGGTTTGCTCAGGAACAGCGAACCCGGAGGGTCCAGTTGCATGTGGGGCTGCGTAAAGGCTCCCCTGGGGAGTTCTGTTGTACCCAAAGCCTTCCTTTGGGGGCACTTTTGGATGGGCGAAAAGGGCTCGGAACGCATTTCCTGGGGCCTGATTTTTCACTCGTCTCCGATGCCGGCTAGGACTATGTTTAGGGATGCTCGGAAACAGCGAACCCGGATGGTCCAGTTGCATGTGGGGCTGCGTAAAGGCTCCCCTGGGGAGTTCACTTGTACCCAATGCCTTCCTTTGGGGGCACTTTTGGATGGGCGAAAAGGCCTCGGAACGCATTTCCTGGGGCCTGATTTTTCAGTCGTCTCCGATGACGGCTAGGGCTACGTTTAGGTTTGTTCAGGAACAGCGAACCCGGAGGGTCCAGTTGCATGTGGGGCTGCGAAAGGCTCCCCTGGGGAGTTCACTTGTACCCAAAGCCTGCCTTTGGGGGAACTTTTGGATGGTCCGCAGGGGCTCGGAACGCATTTCCTGGGGCCTGATTTTTCACTTGTCTCCGATGACGGCTAGGGCTATGTATAGGTTTGCTTAGGAACAGCGAACCCGGAGGGTCCAGTTGCATGTGGGGCTGCGTAAAGGCTCCCCTGGGGAGATCACTTGTACCCAAAGCCTTCCTTTGCGGGCACTTTTGGATGGTCCAAAGGGGCTCCTAACGCATTTCCTGGGGCCTGATTTTTCAGTCGTCTCCGATGACGGCTAGGGCTACGTTTAGGTTTGCTCGTGAACAGCGAACCCGGAGGGTCCAGTTGCATGTGGGGCTGCGTAAAGGCTCCCCTGGGGAGTTCACTTGTACCCAAAGACTTCCTTTGGTGACACTTTTGGATGGTCCAAAGGGGCTTGCAACGCGTTTTTTGGGGCCCGGGTTTTCAGTCTTCTCCCATGCCGGCTAGTGATATATTTAGGGTTGCTCGGAAAAATCGAACCCGGAGGGTCCAGTTGCATGTGGGGCTGCGTAAAGGCTCCCCTGGGGAGTTCACTTGTACCCAAAGCCTTCCTTTGGGGGCACTTTTGGATGGACGAAAAGGGCTCGCAACGCATTTCCTGGGGTCTGATTTTTCAGTCGACTTCGATGCCGTCTAGGGCTATGTTTAGGGATGCTCGGAAACATCGAACCCGGAGGGTCCAGTTGCATGTGGGGCTACGTAAATGCTCCCCTGGGGAGTTCACTTGTACACAAAGCCTTCCTTTGGGGGCACTTTTGGATGGGCGAAAAGGGCTCGTAACGCATTTCCTGGGGCGTGATTTTTCAGTCATCTTCGGTGCCGGCTAGGGCTATGTTTAGGGATGCTCGGAAACAGCGATCCTGAAGGGTCCAGTTGCATGTGGGGCTGCGTAAAGGCTCCCCTGGGGAGTTCACTTGTACCCAAAGCCTTCCTTTGGTGATACTTTTGGATGGGCGAAAAGGCCTCGCAACGCATTTCCTGGGGCCTGATTTTTCACTTGTCTCCGATGACGGCTAGGGCTATGTATAGGTTTGCTTAGGAACAGCGAACCCGGAGGGTCCAGTTGCATGTGGGGCTGCGTAAAGGCTCCCCTGGGAACTTCAGATGTACCCAAAGCCTTCCTTTGGGGTGTCCTGGTTTCAGTTAGCACAGAATTAATTTTCTTCCTAGTAGCTGGTGGAATGCTGTGTTTTGGCTTAGGATGAGAAGAGTGCTGATAACACCCCGATGCTTTAATTGTTGCAGAGCAGTGCTTATACTAAGCCAAGGACATCTCAGCCTTTTGCTCTGTCCTGCCAACGGGCAGGCTGGGGGTGCAGTAAGAGCTGGGAGGGGACAGACCCAGGACAGGTGACCCAAACTAGCCAAAGGGGTATTCCATACCATCTGACGTCATGCTAAACAATATATAGGGGTGGCTAGCCGGGGGGAGGGGGCCGGACTGCTCGGGGTTAGGCTGGGCATCGGTCAGCGAGTGGTGAGCAATTGCATTGTGCATCACTTGTTTGTACATACTATTATTACTTTCCTATTATCACCATTGTATTATTATTGTTATTATTTTATTATTATTTTGTTATTATTATTTTCCTGTCTTATTAAACTGTCTTTATCTCAACTCACGGGCTTCACTTTCCATTTCTCTCCCCCGTCCCAGAGAGGGAGGGGGGAGGGTGAGCGAACGGCTGCGTGGTGTTTAGCTGCCGTCCGGGTTAAACCACGACAGTCCTTTTGGCGCCCAACGTGGGGCCCGAAAGGTTGAGATAACGACAGATCTGATCAGAGTGTGTTAAACTAAAATTGGTGTAAGGATTAGACCTGCTTAATAGTCACTTGTCATGATGCTGATTGCTTTAATCTCAACTCTGCTGCGCCTGTTTTCCAAATTGAGTATTATAGTACATTATTTTCCGTATTTGCTCTCTGTCGTGTTGTTTATCCTCTCCGGGCCCTGGTTTCAGATCATTATGGTGCTGTGTGTTGTAGCAATGGCTTATGAGACGATGAAATATGTGGTCATGACTCTAACTTGTTATTTGTATTCAGTAACATCGTCGACTCTGTACTTTGGAAACTGTATCTTGGAAACTATTAGCAATTATACCTATTGTTTTTTTCCATTAGGGAGTCAATCTGTGGAGGGGAAAGGGGAGGATATTTTTCCTTACTTGCTTACTCTCCCTTTCTCCTTCACCACCCCTGTATCCTCCTGGGTCACTCTGACTTCCTCCTTCACCACCCTCTTATCCCCTGAGCTTGTCACAATAGCTCTCCAAGATATTGAATATTTCTGGAATACTCAGAGTACCATAGTCTTGTTGTTCTGCCTCATGAATGCACTTCAGATTCTGCTTATAGTTAAACAACTACTTATGAAGCTCATCCGGAGATCTGCCCGGAGGCAGGATAGTTGTGGGTGGCAGGGAGTATGGGCGGATATGGGCAGGCATCTAGAGCAGTTGGCACCCCCAGTGTGTTGGAAATTCACCCCTGAGCAATGGCAAAATCCTCAAAAACTGGCAGAATGCTTGAAAAAAAGGTGTCATGATTCTGGCAGTTCTAAAGTAACACAAATCATTGTAACGTGCTGGGGCCTGACTCATGCCTATCGAGCTGCCATTGATACTGCTATCAACTTAGTGACAGACCCTGCGGCCACTCCAAGCCCTGTGACAGATCCAACGGCCACTGTGACCCCTACGGTGGACTCGGCAGCCGCTCCAGATCCGGTTCCTGCAGCCACTCCAGTCCCAGCTCCTGCAGCCGCTCCAGCTCCAGCTCCTGCAGCCGCTCCAGTCCCAGCTCCCGCAGCCGCTCCAGTCCCAGCTCCTGCAGCCGCTCCAGTCCCAGCTCCTGCAGCCGCTACAGTTACAGCTCCTGCAGCCGCTCCAGCTCCAGCTCCTGCAGCCGCTCCAGTTACAGCTCCTGCAGCTGCTCCAGCTCCAGCTCCTGCAGCCGCTCCAGTCCCAGTTCCTGCAGTCGCTCCAGTTCCAGTTCCGGCCGCTACTTCAGTCCCAGTTCCTGCAACTGCTCCAGTCCCAGCTCCTGAAGCTGCTCCAGCTCCAGCTCCTGAAGCCGCTCCAGCTCCAGCTCCTACTGCTGCTCCAGTCCCAGCTCCTGCAACTGCTCCAGCTCCAGCTCCAGCTCCTGTAGCCGCTACAGCTCCGGTTCCTGCAACTGCTCCAGCTCCTGCAGCCGCTCCAGCTCCTGTGGCCGTGTCAGAGAAACGAGCTGTAGCAGTGCAAGTTGACCCTGCAGAGGGTATTCCAATCCCTGTAACGGGGTCAGAGAAACGAGCTGTAGCAGTGCAAGTTGACCCTGCAGAGGGTATTCCAATCCCTGTAACGGGGTCAGAGAAACGAGCTGTAGCAGTGCAAGTTGACCCTGCAGAGGGCATTCCAACCCCTGTGGCAGACCCTGTAACAAAGTCAGAGAAACGAGCAGTAGCAGTGCAAGCTGCCCCTGTAGAGAAGGTGAAAATATGGTATAGAAATTCAAGTCGTTTAGAACGCAGAGAGTCTTCTGCCAATCCAGGTAAGGCTTCTGCCAAAACTAAGTATAGAGATGACGAAGATGATGACGACGCTGGGCCATCAAGGATTCAGGAGGAGGAAGATGAGGATGCCGAAAAAGCAACAGTAACTACCCGAAGCCTAAACGAGCGCGAGCTACGAGATGTGCGAAAAGATTTTGGTCGCTGTATAGGTGAGCAGCTTGTCACCTGGCTGCTCCGGTGCTGGGACTCTGGAGCCAATTGTGTGGAATTAGACGGCAGGGAAGCCAGACGGTTGGGATCCCTTGCTCGAGACGCCGGCATTGACAAAGCAATTGCAGATGGAGCACAATCTAACAGCCTCTGGAGGCGTCTCCTCTCAGCTGTGAGGGAAAGGTATCCCTTCAAGGAAGATATTTTATGTCTACCAGGCAAGTGGACCACTATGGAGAAGGGAATCCAGTACCTGAGGGAATTAGCCGTACGGGAAGTGATTTATGAGGATCCAGACCAGAGACAAACATCCAAAGATCCAGATGAAGTCAAGTGTACACGACCCATGTGGCGGAAGTTTGTACGGAGTGCACCATCATCATATGCCAGCTCATTGGCAATAATGGCCTGGAAAGAGGATGAGGAACCCACAGTGGATGAAGCGGCTAAACAACTCCGGCAGTACGAAGAAAGTCTCTCCTCTTCCTTACAGGCCTGCGTCTCAGCTGTGGAGAAACTTTCTGAAAAGGTTCACCAACTTGAAGAGAATCTATTGTCCTCCCCACCTGAACCAACCAGTGCCCACCGACCAAAAGAGAACACTTGGGAGAAACTTTCTGAAAAGGTTCACCAACTTGAAGAGAGATTATTCTCCTCCGCACCTGTACAAAGCAGTGTCTCAGCTGTCAGGGGTAGGCGTTCACCCACACAAGGAAGACGATATGGTGGGTACTCACCCCGTGCCACCCTGTGGTTTTACTTACGAGACCATGGAGAGGACATGAGAAAATGGGATGGAAAATCTACCGCGACCCTAGAGGCACGGGTACGTGAGTTGCAAAAGAAAACAATCAGGAAAAAAGGATTCTCCGAAAAGTTTGCTGCTCCAACTTCCAGCAGACAATCCTTCAAACACAGAAACGAAGAAGATTCTGACCAGGATTAGGGGGGCCCTGCCTCCAGCCAGGGGGAGGAAAGGGACAATCGAGTTTATTGGACTGTGTGGATTCGATGGCCTGGCACATCACGCGCACAGAAGTATAAGGCTTTAGTAGACACCGGTGCACAATGTACTATAATGCCATCGAGCTATAAAGGACCAGAGCCCATCTATATTTGTGGAGTGACAGGAGGATCTCAGCAGTTGACTGTATTGGAGGCTGAAGTGAGTCTGACTGGGAATGAGTGGGAAAAGCACCGTATTGTGACTGGCCCGGATGCTCCATGTATCCTTGGCATAGACTATCTTAGAAGAGGATATTGCAAGGACCCAAAAGGGTTCCGGTGGGCTTTTGGTATAGCTGCCTTAGAGACAGAGGGCATTAAACAATTATCTACCTTGCCTGGTCTCTCAGAGGACCCCTCTGTTGTGGGGTTGCTGAGGGTCGAAGAACAGCAAGTGCCAATCGCCACCACAACTGTGCACCGGCGGCAATATCGCACTAACCGAGACTCCCTGATTCCCATCCATAAGCTAATTCGTCAATTGGAGAGCCAAGGAGTGATCAGCAAGACCCATTCACCTTTCAATAGCCCCATATGGCCAGTGCGAAAGTCTAATGGCGAGTGGAGACTAACAGTGGACTATCGTGGCCTGAACGAAGTCACGCCACCACTGAGTGCTGCAGTGCCGGACATGCTGGAACTTCAGTATGAACTTGAATCGAGGGCAGCCAAGTGGTACGCCACAATTGATATCGCTAATGCATTTTTCTCCATCCCTCTAGCAGCAGAGTGCAGGCCACAATTTGCCTTCACTTGGAGGGGAGTCCAATATACTTGGAATAGGCTGCCCCAGGGGTGGAAACACAGCCCTACCATTTGCCATGGGCTGATCCAGTCTGCGCTAGAGCAGGGGGAAGCTCCTGAACACCTGCAGTACATCGATGACATTATTGTGTGGGGTGACACAGCAGAGGAAGTTTTCGAGAAAGGGAAGAAAATAGTCCAAATCCTTCTGAAAGCCGGTTTTGCCATAAAACAGAATAAAGTCAAAGGACCTGCACGAGAGATCCAGTTTTTAGGAATAAAATGGCAAGATGGACGTCGTCAAATCCCAATGGATGTGATCAACAAAATAACAGCTATGTCTCCACCAACTAACAAAAAAGAAACACAGACTTTCCTAGGTGTTGTGGGGTTTTGGAGAATGCACATCCCAAATTACAGTCTGATTGTAAACCCGCTCTACCAAGTAACCCGTAAGAAGAATGAGTTTGAATGGGGCCCTGAACAACGACAAGCCTTTGAACAAATCAAGCAGGAAATAGTCCATGCAGTAGCCCTTGGGCCAGTTCGAACAGGACCAGATGTAAAGAATGTGCTCTACACTGCAGCCGGGGAGAACGGCCCCACCTGGAGCCTCTGGCAGAAAGAACCTGGGGAAACTCGAGGTCGGCCCCTGGGGTTTTGGAGTCGGGGATACAGAGGATCTGAGGCCCGCTATACTCCAACTGAAAAGGAGATATTGGCAGCATATGAAGGAGTTCGATCTGCTTCGGAGGTGGTCGGTACTGAAGCGCAGCTCCTCCTAGCACCCCGATTGCCGGTACTAGGCTGGATGTTCAAGGGAAGGGTCCCCTCTACGCATCATGCAACTGATGCTACATGGAGCAAGTGGGTTGCACTGATTACTCAGCGGGCTCGAATAGGAAACCCCAGTCGCCCAGGAATATTGGAAGTGATCATGGACTGGCCAGAAGGCAAATACTTTGGGATATCATCAGAGGAGGAGGTGGGTCGTGCTGAAGAAGCCCCACTGTACAACCAGTTGCCAGAGAATGAAAAGAAATATGCCCTGTTCACTGATGGGTCCTGTCGTATTGTGGGGAAGCATCGGAGATGGAAGGCTGCTGTATGGAGTCCTACGCGACGAGTTGCAGAAGCTGCTGAGGGAGAAGGTGAATCGAGTCAGTTTGCAGAAGTGAAAGCCATTCAGCTGGCTTTAGACATTGCTGAACGAGAAAAATGGCCAGTTCTCTATCTCTACACCGATTCATGGATGGTAGCAAATGCCCTGTGGGGATGGTTACAGCAATGGAAGCAAAACAACTGGCAGCGTAGGGGCAAACCCATCTGGGCTGCTGCATTGTGGCAAGATATTGCTGCTCGGGTAGAGAACCTGGCTGTGAAAGTACGCCACGTAGATGCTCATGTGCCCAAGAATCGGGCTACTGAAGAACATCAAAACAACCAGCAGGTGGATCAGGCTGCTAAGATTGAAGTAGCTCAGGTGGACCTGGATTGGCAGCATAAAGGTGAATTATTTATAGCCCGATGGGCCCATGACACCTCAGGCCATCAAGGTAGAGACGCAACATACAGATGGGCTCGTGATCGAGGGGTGGACTTGACCATGGACGCTATAGCACAGGTTATTCATGACTGTGAAACATGTGCTGCAATCAAGCAAGCCAAACGGTCAAAGCCTCTTTGGTATGGAGGACGATGGCTGAAATATAAATATGGAGAGGCCTGGCAGATTGATTACATCACACTCCCTCAAACTCGCAATGGCAAGCGCCACGTACTTACAATGGTGGAAGCAACCACCGGATGGCTGGAAACATATCCTGTGCCTCATGCCACCGCCCGGAACACCATCCTGGGCCTTGAAAAGCAAGTCCTATGGCGACATGGCACCCCAGAAAGAATAGAATCAGACAATGGGACTCATTTCCGAAACAACCTTATAGACACTTGGGCCAAAGAACATGGTATTGAATGGGTGTATCACATCCCCTATCATGCACCAGCCTCCGGGAAAGTTGAACGATACAATGGCCTGTTAAAGACTACCTTGAAAGCAATGGGCGCTGGGACGTTCAAAAACTGGGATACTCATTTGGCAAAGGCCACCTGGTTAGTCAATACTAGGGGATCTACCAACCGAGCTGGACCTGCCCAATCAAACCTGTTACGTACTGTAGATGGGGATAAAGTTCCTGTAGTGCATGTAAAAAATATGCTGGGTAAAACAGTCTGGGCTACTCCTGCCTCAGGAAAAGGCAAACCTATTCGTGGAATTGTTTTCGCTCAGGGACCTGGATACACTTGGTGGGTGATGCAAAAGAACGGAGAGGTCCGGTGTGTACCTCAAGGAGATTTAATACTGGGTGAGAATAGCCCATGAACTGAATTGTACCATATTAAATAGTATATTATACTGTATGTTATCACTACCATGATTACTATAGGTGACTAATTAGAATGTATGGAAAAGAGTGTAACCTGAGCATGACATAAATGGTATGGAATAAGGGGTGGATAGATGTCCTGGTTTCAGTTAGCACAGAATTAATTTTCTTCCTAGTAGCTGGTGGAATGCTGTGTTTTGGCTTAGGATGAGAAGAGTGCTGATAACACCCCGATGCTTTAATTGTTGCAGAGCAGTGCTTATACTAAGCCAAGGACATCTCAGCCTTTTGCTCTGTCCTGCCAACGGGCAGGCTGGGGGTGCAGTAAGAGCTGGGAGGGGACAGACCCAGGACAGGTGACCCAAACTAGCCAAAGGGGTATTCCATACCATCTGACGTCATGCTAAACAATATATAGGGGTGGCTAGCCGGGGGGAGGGGGCCGGACTGCTCGGGGTTAGGCTGGGCATCGGTCAGCGAGTGGTGAGCAATTGCATTGTGCATCACTTGTTTGTACATACTATTATTACTTTCCTATTATCACCATTGTATTATTATTGTTATTATTTTATTATTATTTTGTTATTATTATTTTCCTGTCTTATTAAACTGTCTTTATCTCAACTCACGGGCTTCACTTTCCATTTCTCTCCCCCGTCCCAGAGAGGGAGGGGGGAGGGTGAGCGAACGGCTGCGTGGTGTTTAGCTGCCGGCCGGGTTAAACCACGACATGGGGGCACTTTTGGATGGACGAAAAGGGCTCGCAACGTATGTCCTGGGGCCTGATTTTTCAGTCGTCTTCGATGCCCGCTAGGGCTATGTTTAGGGATGCTCGGAAACAGCGAACCCGGAGGGTCCAGTTGCATGTGGGGCTGCGTAAAGGCTCCCCTGGGGAGTTCACTTGTACCCAAAGCCTTCCTTTGGGGGCACTTTTGGATGGACGAAAAGGGCTCGCAACGCATTTCCTGGGGCCTGATTTTTCAGTCGTCTTCGATGCCGGCTGGGGCTATGTTTAGGGATGCTCGGAAACAGCGAACCCAGAGGGTCCAGATGCATGTGGGGCTGCGTAAAGGCTCCCCTGGGGAGTTCACTTCTACCCAAAGCCTTCCTTTGGGGGCACTTTTGGATGGGCGAAAAGGGCTCGTAACGCATTTCCTGGTGCCTAATTTTTCAGTCGTCATCGATGCCGGCTAGGGCTATTTTTAGGGATGCTCGGAAACAGCGATCCCGAAGGGTCCAGTTGCATGTGGGGCTGCGTAAAGGCTCCCCTGGGGAGTTCACTTGTACCCAAAGCCTCCCTTTGGGGGCACATTTGGATGGGCAAAAAGGGCTCGCAACGCATTTCCTGGGGCCTGATTTTTCACTTGTCTCCAATGACGGCTAGGGCTATGTTTAGGTTTGCTTAGGAACAGCGAACCCGGAGGGTCCAGTTGCATGTGGGGCTGCGTTAAGGCTCCCCTGGGGAGATCACTTGTACCCAAAGCCTTCCTTTGCGGGCACTTTTGGATGGTCCAAAGGGGCTCGAAACGCGTTTCCTGGGGCCTGATTTTTCAGTCGTCTCCGATGACGGCTAGGGTTACGTTTAGGTTTCCTCATGAATAGCGAACCCGGAGGGTCCAGTTGCATGTGGGGCTGCGTAAAGGCTCCCCTGGGGAGTTCTCTTGTACCCAAAGCCTTCCTTTGGTGACACTTTTGGATGGTCCAAAGGGGCTTGCAACGCTTTTTCTGGGGCCCGGATTTTCAGTCTTCTCCCAAGCCGGCTAGGGATATATTTAGGATTGCTCGGAAAAATCGAACCCGGAGGGTCCAGTTGCATGTGGGGCAGCGTAAAGGCTCCCCTGGGGAGTTCACTTGTACCCAAAGCCTTCCTTTGGGGGAACTTTTGGATGGTCCTAAGGGGCTCGCAACGCATTTCCTGGGGCCTGATTTTTCACTTGTCTCCGATGCCGGCTAGGGTTATTTTTAGGGATGCTCGGAAACAGCGATCCCGAAGGGTCCAGTTGCATGTGGGGCTGCGTAAAGGCTCCCCTGGGGAGTTCACTTGTACCCAAAGTCTTCCTTTGGGGGCACATTTGGATGGGCGAAAAGGCCTCGGAACGCATTTCCTGGGGCCTGATTTTTCACTCATCTCCGATGACGGCTAGGGCTACGTTTAGGTTTGCTCAGGAACAGCGAACCCGGAGGGTCCAGTTGCATGTGGGGCTGCGTTAAGGCTCCCCTGGGGAGATCACTTGTACCCAAAGCCTTCCTTTGCGGGCACTTTTGGATGGTCCAAAGGGGCTCGCAACGCATTTCCTATGGCTTGATTTTTCACTCGTCTCCGATGCCGGCTAGGGTTATGTTTAGGGATGCTCGGAAACAGCGAACCCGGAGGGTCCAGTTGCATGTGGGGCTGCGTAAAGGCTCCCCTGGGGAGTTCACTTGTACCCAAAGCCTTCCTTTGGTGAAACTTTTCGATGGTCCAAAGGGGCTCGCAACGCATTTCCTGGGGCCTGATTTTTCACTCGTCTCCGAAGACGGCTAGGGCTAAGTTTAGGTTTGCTCATGAACAGCGAACCCGGAGGGTCCAGTTGCATGTGGGGCTGCGTAAAGGCTCTCCTGGGGAGTTCACTTGTACCCAAAGCCTTCCTTTGCGGGCACTTTTGGATGGGCGAAAAGGGCTCGCAACGCATTTCCTGGGGCCTGATTTTTCAGTCATCTTCGATGCCGGCTAGGGCTATGTTTAGGGATGCTCGGAAACAGCGAACCCGGAGGGTCCAGTTGCATGTGGGGCTGCGTAAAGGCTCCCCTGGGGAGTTCACTTGTACCCAAAGTCTTCCTTTGCGGGTACATTTGGATGGGCGAAAAGGCCTCGGAACGCATTTCCTGGGGCCTGATTTTTCACTCGTCTCTGATGACGGCTAGGGCTACGTTTAGGTTTGCTCAGGAACAGCGAACACTGAGGGTCCAGTTGCATGTGGGGCTGCGTAAAGGCTCCCCTGGGGAGTTCACTTGTACCCAAAGCCTTCCTTTGGGGGCACTTTTGGATGGACGAAAAGGGCTCGCAACGCATTTCCTGCGGCCTGATTTTTCACTTGTCTCCGATGACGGCTAGGGCTATGTATAGGTTTGCTTAGGAACAGCGAACCCGGAGGGTCCAGTTGCATGTGGGGCTGCGTAAAGGCTCCCATGGGGAGATCACTTGTACCCAAAGCCTTCCTTTGCGGGCACTTTTGGATGGTCCAAAGGGGCTCGCAACGCATTTCCTGGGGCCTGATTTTTCAGTCGTCTCCGATGACGGCTAGGGCTACGTTTAGGTTTGCTCAGGAACAGCGAACCCGGAGGGTCCAGTTGCATGTGGGGCTGCGTAAAGGCTCCCCTGGGGAGTTCACTTGTACCCAAAGCCTTCCTTTGGTGACACTTTTGGATGGTCCAAAGGGGCTTGCAACACGTTTTCTGGGGCCCGGGTTTTCAGTCTTCTCCCATGCCGGCTAGTGATATATTTAGGGTTGCTCGGAAAAATCGAACCTGGAGGGTCCAGTTGCATGTGGGGCTGCGTAAAGGCTCCCCTGGGGAGTTCACTTCTACCCAAAGCCTTCCTTTGGGGGAACTTTTGGATGGTCCGAAGGGGCTCGCAACGCATTTCCTGGGGCCTGATTTTTCACTTGTCTCCGATGACGGCTAGGGCTATGTTTAGGTTTGCTTAGGAACAGCGAACCCGGAGGGTCCAGTTGCATGTGGGGCTGCGTTAAGGCTCCCCTGGGGAGTTCACTTGTACCCAAAGCCTTCCTTTGGGGGCACTTTTGGATGGGCGAAAAGGGCTCGTAACGCATTTCCTGGGGCCTGATTTTTCAGTCGTCATCGATGCCGGCTAGGGTTATTTTTAGGGATGCTCGGAAACAGCGATCCCGAAGGGTCCAGTTGCATGTGGGGCTGCGTAAAGGCTCCCCTGGGGAGTTCACTTGTACCCAAAGCCTTCCTTTGGGGGCACATTTGGATGGGCGAAAAGGCCTCGGAACGCATTTCCTGGGGCCTGATTTTTCACTCATCTCCGATGACGGCTAGGGTTACGTTTAGGTTTGCTCAGGAACAGCGAACCCGGAGGGTCCAGTTGCATGTGGGGCTGCGTTAAGGCTCCCCTGGGGAGATCACTTGTACCCAAAGCCTTCCTTTGGGGGCACTTTTGGATAGTCCAAAGGGGCTCGCAACGCATTTCCTATGGCTTGATTTTTCACTCGTCTCCGATGCCGGCTAGGGTTATGTTTAGGGTTGCTCGGAAACAGCGAACCCGGAGGGTCCAGTTGCATGTGGGGCTGCGTAAAGGCTCCCCTGGGGAGTTCACTTGTACCCAAAGCCTTCCTTTGGTGAAACTTTTCGATGGTCCAAAGGGGCTCGCAACGCATTTCCTGGGGCCTGATTTCTCACTCGTCTCCGAAGACGGCTAGGGCTACGTTTAAGTTTGCTCATGAACAGCGAACCCGGAGGGTCCAGTTGCATGTGGGGCTGCGTAAAGGCTCCCCTGGGGAGTTCACTTGTACCCAAAGCCTTCCTTTGCGGGCACTTTTGGATGGTCCAAAAGGGCTTGCAACGCATTTCCTGGGGCCTGATTTTTCACTCGTCATCGATGTCGTCTAGGGCTGTGTTTAGGGATGCTCGGAAACAGCGAACCCGGAGGGTCCAGTTGCATGTGGGGCTGCGTAAAGGCTCCCCTGGGGAGTTCACTTGTACCCAAAGTCTTCCTTTGGGGGCACATTTGTATGGGCGAAAAAGCCTCGGAACGCATTTCCTGGGGCCTGATTTTTCAGTCGTCTCCGATGACGGCTATGGCTACGTTTAGGTTTGCTCAGGAACATTGAACCCGGAGGGTCCAGTTGCATGTGGGGCTGCGTAAAGGCTCCCCTGGGGAGTTCACTTGTACCCAAAGCCTTCCTTTGGGGGCACTTTTGGATGGACGAAAAGGGCTCGCAACGCATTTCCTGGGGCCTGATTTTTCAGTCGTCTTCGATGCCCGCTAGGGCTCTGTTTAGGGATGCTCGGAAACAGCGAACCCGGAGGGTCCAGTTGCATGTGGGGCTGCGTAAAGGCTCCCCTGGGGAGTTCACTTGTACCAAAAGCCTTCCTTTGGGGGCACTTTTGGATGGGCGAAAAGGGCTCAGAACGCATATCCTGGGGCCTGATTTTTCACTCGTCTCCGATGCCGGCTAGGGCTATGTTTAGGGATGATCGGAAACAGCGAACCCGGAGGGTCCAGTTGCATGCGGGGCTGCGTAAAGGCTCCCCTGGGGAGTTCACTTGTACCCAAAGCCTTCCTTTGGGGGCACTTTTGGATGGGCGAAAAGGCCTCGGAACGCATTTCCTGGGGCCTGATTTTTCAGTCGTCTCCGATGACGGCTAGGGCTACGTTTAGGTTTGTTCAGGAACAGCGAACCCGGAGGGTCCAGTTGCATGTGGGGCTGCGAAAGGCTCCCCTGGGGAGTTCACTTGTACCCAAAGCCTGCCTTTGGGGGAACTTTTGGATGGTCCGAAGGGGCTCGCAACGCATTTCCTGGGGCCTGATTTTACACTCGTCATCGATGCCGGCTAGGGCTATGTTTAGGGATGCTCGGAAACATCGAACCCGGAGGGTCCAGTTGCATGTGGGGCTGCGTAAAGGCTCCCCTGGGGAGTTCACTTGTACCCAAAGCCTTCCTTTGGGGGCACTTTTGGATGGTCCAAAAGGGCTTGCAACGCATTTCCTGGGGCCTGATTTTTCACTCGTCATCGATGTCGTCTAGGGCTGTGTTTAGGGATGCTCGGAAACAGCGAACACGGAGGGTCCAGTTGCATGTGGGGCTGCGTAAAGGCTCCCCTGGGGAGTTCACTTGTACCCAAAGCCTTCCTTTGGGGGCACTTTTGGATGGGCGAAAAGGGCTCGCAACGCATTTCCTGGGGCCTGATTTTTCAGTCGTCTTCGATGCCGGCTAGGGCTATGTTTAGGGATGCTCGGAAACAGCGAACCCGGAGAGTCCAGTTGCATGTGGGGCTGCGTAAAGGCTCCCCTGAGGAGTTCTCTTGTACCCAAAGTCTTCCTTTGGGGGCACATTTGTATAGGCGAAAAGGCCTCGGAACGCATTTCCTGGGGCCTGATTTTTCAGTCGTCTCCGATGACGGCTATGGCTACGTTTAGGTTTGCTCAGGAACATTGAACCCGGAGGGTCCAGTTGCATGTGGGGCTGCGTAAAGGCTCCCCTGGGGAGTTCACTTGTACCCAAAGCCTTCCTTTGGGGGCACTTTTGGATGGACGAAAAGGGCTCGCAACGCATTTCCTGGGGCCTGATTTTTCACTTGTCTCCGATGCCGGCTAGGGTTATTTTTAGGGATGCTCGGAAACAGCGATCCCGAAGGGTCCAGTTGCATGTGGGGCTGCGTAAAGGCTCCCCTGGGGAGTTCACTTGTACCCAAAGTCTTCCTTTGGGGGCACATTTGGATGGGCGAAAAGGCCTCGGAACGCATTTCCTGGGGCCTGATTTTTCACTCATCTCCGATGACGGCTAGGGCTACGTTTAGGTTTGCTCAGGAACAGCGAACCCGGAGGGTCCAGTTGCATGTGGGGCTGCGTTAAGGCTCCCCTGGGGAGATCACTTGTACCCAAAGCCTTCCTTTGCGGGCACTTTTGGATGGTCCAAAGGGGCTCGCAACGCATTTCCTATGGCTTGATTTTTCACTCGTCTCCGATGCCGGCTAGGGTTATGTTTAGGGATGCTCGGAAACAGCGAACCCGGAGGGTCCAGTTGCATGTGGGGCTGCGTAAAGGCTCCCCTGGGGAGTTCACTTGTACCCAAAGTCTTCCTTTGCGGGTACATTTGGATGGGCGAAAAGGGCTCGGAACGCATTTCCTGGGGCCTGATTTTTCACTCGTCTCCGATGACGGCTAGGGCTACGTTTAGGTTTGCTCAGGAACAGCGAACACTGAGGGTCCAGTTGCATGTGGGGCTGCGTAAAGGCTCCCCTGGGGAGTTCACTTGTACCCAAAGCCTTCCTTTGGGGGCACTTTTGGATGGACGAAAAGGGCTCGCAACGCATTTCCTGCGGCCTGATTTTTCACTTGTCTCCGATGACGGCTAGGGCTATGTATAGGTTTGCTTAGGAACAGCGAACCCGGAGGGTCCAGTTGCATGTGGGGCTGCGTAAAGGCTCCCATGGGGAGATCACTTGTACCCAAAGCCTTCCTTTGCGGGCACTTTTGGATGGTCCAAAGGGGCTCGCAACGCATTTCCTGGGGCCTGATTTTTCAGTCGTCTCCGATGACGGCTAGGGCTACGTTTAGGTTTGCTCAGGAACAGCGAACCCGGAGGGTCCAGTTGCATGTGGGGCTGCGTAAAGGCTCCCCTGGGGAGTTCACTTGTACCCAAAGCCTTCCTTTGGTGACACTTTTGGATGGTCCAAAGGGGCTTGCAACACGTTTTCTGGGGCCCGGGTTTTCAGTCTTCTCCCATGCCGGCTAGTGATATATTTAGGGTTGCTCGGAAAAATCGAACCTGGAGGGTCCAGTTGCATGTGGGGCTGCGTAAAGGCTCCCCTGGGGAGTTCACTTCTACCCAAAGCCTTCCTTTGGGGGCACTTCTGGATGGACGAAAAGGGCTCGCAACGCATTTCCTGGGGCCTGATTTTTCACTCGTCTCCGAAGACGGCTAGGGCTACGTTTAGGTTTGCTCAGGAACAGCGAACCCGGAGGGTCCAGTTGCATGTGGGGCTGCGTAAAGGCTCCCCTGGGGAGTTCACTTGTACCCAAAGCCTCCCTTTGGGGGCACTTTTGGATGGGCGAAAAGGGCTCGGAACGCATTTCCTGGGGCCTGATTTTTCAGTCGTCATCGATGCCGGCTAGGGCTATGTTTATGGATGCTCAGAAACAGCGAACCCGGAGGGTCCAGTTGCATGTGGGGCTGCGTAAAGGCTCCCCTGGGGAGTTCTCTTGTACCCAAAGCCTTCCTTTGGGGGAACTTTTGGATGGTCCGAAGGGGCTCGCAACGCATTTCCTGGGGCCTGATTTTTCACTTGTCTCCGATGACGGCTAGGGCTATGTTTAGGTTTGCTTAGGAACAGCGAACCCGGAGGGTCCAGTTGCATGTGGGGCTGCGTTAAGGCTCCCCTGGGGAGTTCACTTGTACCCAAAGCCTTCCTTTGGGGGCACTTTTGGATGGGCGAAAAGGGCTCGTAACGCATTTCCTGGGGCCTGATTTTTCAGTCGTCATCGATGCCGGCTAGGGTTATTTTTAGGGATGCTCGGAAACAGCGATCCCGAAGGGTCCAGTTGCATGTGGGGCTGCGTAAAGGCTCCCCTGGGGAGTTCACTTGTACCCAAAGCCTTCCTTTGGGAGCACATTTGGATGGGCGAAAAGGCCTCGGAACGCATTTCCTGGGGCCTGATTTTTCACTCATCTCCGATGACGGCTAGGGTTACGTTTAGGTTTGCTCAGGAACAGCGAACCCGGAGGGTCCAGTTGCATGTGGGGCTGCGTTAAGGCTCCCCTGGGGAGATCACTTGTACCCAAAGCCTTCCTTTGGGGGCACTTTTGGATAGTCCAAAGGGGCTCGCAACGCATTTCCTATGGCTTGATTTTTCACTCGTCTCCGATGCCGGCTAGGGTTATGTTTAGGGATGCTCGGAAACAGCGAACCCGGAGGGTCCAGTTGCATGTGGGGCTGCGTAAAGGCTCTCCTGGGGAGTTCACTTGTACCCAAAGCCTTCCTTTGGTGAAACTTTTCGATGGTCCAAAGGGGCTCGCAACGCATTTCCTGGGGCCTGATTTCTCACTCGTCTCCGAAGACGGCTAGGGCTACGTTTAAGTTTGCTCATGAACAGCGAACCCGGAGGGTCCAGTTGCATGTGGGGCTGCGTAAAGGCTCCCCTGGGGAGTTCACTTGTACCCAAAGCCTTCCTTTGCGGGCACTTTTGGATGGTCCAAAAGGGCTTGCAACGCATTTCCTGGGGCCTGATTTTTCACTCGTCATCGATGTCGTCTAGGGCTGTGTTTAGGGATGCTCGGAAACAGCGAACCCGGAGGGTCCAGTTGCATGTGGGGCTGCGTAAAGGCTCCCCTGGGGAGTTCACTTGTACCCAAAGTCTTCCTTTGGGGGCACATTTGTATGGGCGAAAAAGCCTCGGAACGCATTTCCTGGGGCCTGATTTTTCAGTCGTCTCCGATGACGGCTATGGCTACGTTTAGGTTTGCTCAGGAACATTGAACCCGGAGGGTCCAGTTGCATGTGGGGCTGCGTAAAGGCTCCCCTGGGGAGTTCACTTGTACCCAAAGCCTTCCTTTGGGGGCACTTTTGGATGGACGAAAAGGGCTCGCAACGCATTTCCTGGGGCCTGATTTTTCAGTCGTCTTCGATGCCCGCTAGGGCTCTGTTTAGGGATGCTCGGAAACAGCGAACCCGGAGGGTCCAGTTGCATGTGGGGCTGCGTAAAGGCTCCCCTGGGGAGTTCACTTGTACCAAAAGCCTTCCTTTGGGGGCACTTTTGGATGGGCGAAAAGGGCTCAGAACGCATATCCTGGGGCCTGATTTTTCACTCGTCTCCGATGCCGGCTAGGGCTATGTTTAGGGATGATCGGAAACAGCGAACCCGGAGGGTCCAGTTGCATGCGGGGCTGCGTAAAGGCTCCCCTGGGGAGTTCACTTGTACCCAAAGCCTTCCTTTGGGGGCACTTTTGGATGGGCGAAAAGGCCTCGGAACGCATTTCCTGGGGCCTGATTTTTCAGTCGTCTCCGATGACGGCTAGGGCTACGTTTAGGTTTGTTCAGGAACAGCGAACCCGGAGGGTCCAGTTGCATGTGGGGCTGCGAAAGGCTCCCCTGGGGAGTTCACTTGTACCCAAAGCCTGCCTTTGGGGGAACTTTTGGATGGTCCGAAGGGGCTCGCAACGCATTTCCTGGGGCCTGATTTTACACTCGTCATCGATGCCGGCTAGGGCTATGTTTAGGGATGCTCGGAAACATCGAACCCGGAGGGTCCAGTTGCATGTGGGGCTGCGTAAAGGCTCCCCTGGGGAGTTCACTTGTACCCAAAGCCTTCCTTTGCGGGCACTTTTGGATGGTCCAAAGGGGCTCGCAACGCATTTCCTGGGGCCTGATTTTTCAGTCGTCTCCGATGACGGCTAGGGCTACGTTTAGGTTTGCTCAGGAACAGCGAACCCGGAGGGTCCAGTTGCATGTGGGGCTGCGTAAAGGCTCCCCTGGGGAGTTCACTTGTACCCAAAGCCTTCCTTTAATGACACTTTTGGATGGTCCAAAGGGGCTTGCAACGCGTTTTCTGGGGCCCGGGTTTTCAGTCTTCTCCCATGCCGGCTAGGGATATATTTAGGGTTGCTCGGAAAAATCGAACCCGGAGGGTCCAGTTGCATGTGGGGCTGCGTAAAGGCTCCCCTGGGGAGTTCACTTGTACCCAAAGCCTTCCTTTGGGGGCACTTTTGGATGGTCCAAAAGGGCTTGCAACGCATTTCCTGGGGCCTGATTTTTCACTCGTCATCGATGTCGTCTAGGGCTGTGTTTAGGGATGCTCGGAAACAGCGAACACGGAGGGTCCAGTTGCATGTGGGGCTGCGTAAAGGCTCCCCTGGGGAGTTCACTTGTACCCAAAGCCTTCCTTTGGGGGCACTTTTGGATGGGCGAAAAGGGCTCGCAACGCATTTCCTGGGGCCTGATTTTTCAGTCGTCTTCGATGCCGGCTAGGGCTATGTTTAGGGATGCTCGGAAACAGCGAACCCGGAGAGTCCAGTTGCATGTGGGGCTGCGTAAAGGCTCCCCTGAGGAGTTCTCTTGTACCCAAAGTCTTCCTTTGGGGGCACATTTGTATGGGCGAAAAGGCCTCGGAACGCATTTCCTGGGGCCTGATTTTTCAGTCGTCTCCGATGACGGCTATGGCTACGTTTAGGTTTGCTCAGGAACATTGAACCCGGAGGGTCCAGTTGCATGTGGGGCTGCGTAAAGGCTCCCCTGGGGAGTTCACTTGTACCCAAAGCCTTCCTTTGGGGGCACTTTTGGATGGACGAAAAGGGCTCGCAACGCATTTCCTGGGGCCTGATTTTTCAGTCGTCTTCGATGCCCGCTAGGGCTATGTTTAGGGATGCTCGGAAACAGCGAACCCGGAGGGTCCAGTTGCATGTGGGGCTGCGTAAAGGCTCCCCTGGGGAGTTCACTTGTACCCAAAGCCTTCCTTTGGGGGCACTTTTGGATGGGCGAAAAGGGCTCGGAACGCATATCCTGGGGCCTGATTTTTCAGTCGTCATCGATGCCGGCTAGGGCTATGTTTAGGGATGATCGGAAACAGCGAACCCGGAGGGTCCAGTTGCATGCGGGGCTGCGTAAAGGCTCCCCTGGGGAGTTCACTTGTACCCAAAGCCTTCCTTTGCGGGCACTTTTGGATGGGCGAAAAGGCCTCGGAACGCATTTCCTGGGGCCTGATTTTTCAGTCGTCTCCGATGACGGCTAGGGCTACGTTTAGGTTTCTTCAGGAACAGCGAACCCGGAGGGTCCAGTTGCATGTGGGGCTGCGAAAGGCTCCCCTGGGGAGTTCACTTGTACCCAAAGCCTTCCTTTGCGGGCACTTTTGGATGGTCCAAAGGGGCTCGCAACGCATTTCCTGGGGCCTGATTTTTCACTTGTCTCCGATGACGGGTAGGGCTATGTATAGGTTTGCTTAGGAACAGCGAACCCGGAGGGTCCAGTTGCATGTGGGGCTGCGTAAAGGCTCCCCTGGGGAGATCACTTGTACCCATAGCCTGCCTTTGGGGGAACTTTTGGATGGTCCGAAGGGGCTCGCAACGCATTTCCTGGGGCCTGATTTTTCACTTGTCTCCGATGACGGCTAGGGCTATGTATAGGTTTGCTTAGGAACAGCGAACCCGGAGGGTCCAGTTGCATGTGGGGCTGCGTAAAGGCTCCCCTGGGGAGTTCACTTGTACCCAAAGCCTTCCTTTAATGACACTTTTGGATGGTCCAAAGGGGCTTGCAACGCGTTTTCTGGGGCCCGGGTTTTCAGTCTTCTCCCATGCCGGCTAGGGATATATTTAGGGTTGCTCGGAAAAATCGAACCCGGAGGGTCCAGTTGCATGTGGGGCTGCGTAAAGGCTCCCCTGGGGAGTTCACTTGTACCCAAAGCCTTCCTTTGCGGGCACTTTTGGATGGTCCAAAAGGGCTTGCAACGCATTTCCTGGGGCCTGATTTTTCACTCGTCATCGATGTCGTCTAGGGCTGTGTTTAGGGATGCTCGGAAACAGCGAACCCGGAGGGTCCAGTTGCATGTGGGGCTGCGTAAAGGCTCCCCTGGGGAGTTCACTTGTACCCAAAGTCTTCCTTTGGGGGCACATTTGTATGGGCGAAAAGGCCTCGGAACGCATTTCCTGGGGCCTGATTTTTCAGTCGTCTCCGATGACGGCTATGGCTACGTTTAGGTTTGCTCAGGAACATTGAACCCGGAGGGTCCAGTTGCATGTGGGGCTGCGTAAAGGCTCCCCTGGGGAGTTCACTTGTACCCAAAGCCTTCCTTTGGGGGCACTTTTGGATGGACGAAAAGGGCTCGCAACGCATTTCCTGGGGCCTGATTTTTCAGTCGTCTTCGATGCCCGCTAGGGCTATGTTTAGGGATGCTCGGAAACAGCGAACCCGGAGGGTCCAGTTGCATGTGGGGCTGCGTAAAGGCTCCCCTGGGGAGTTCACTTGTACCCAAAGCCTTCCTTTGGGGGCACTTTTGGATGGACGAAAAGGGCTCGGAACGCATATCCTGGGGCATGATTTTTCACTCGTCTCCGATGCCGGCTAGGGCTATGTTTAGGGATGATCGGAAACAGCGAACCCGGAGGGTCCAGTTGCATGCGGGGCTGCGTAAAGGCTCCCCTGGGGAGTTCACTTGTACCCAAAGCCTTCCTTTGGGGGCACTTTTGGATGGGCGAAAAGGCCTCGGAACGCATTTCCTGTGGCCTGATTTTTCACTCGTCTCCGATGACGGCTAGGGCTACGTTTAGGTTTGTTCAGGAACAGCGAACCAGGAGGGTCCAGTTGCATGTGGGGCTGCGAAAGGCTCCCCTGGGGAGTTCACTTGTACCCAAAGCCTGCCTTTGGGGGAACTTTTGGATGGTCCGAAGGGGCTCGCAACGCATTTCCTGGGGCCTGATTTTACACTCGTCATCGATGCCGTCTAGGGCTATGTTTAGGGATGCTCGGAAACATCGAACCCGGAGGGTCCAGTTGCATGTGGGGCTGCGTAAAGGCTCCCCTGGGGAGTTCAATTGTACCCAAAGCCTTCCTTTGCGGGCATTTTTGGATGGTCCAAAAGGGCTTGCAACGCATTTCCTGGGGCCTGATTTTTCACTCGTCATCGATGTCGTCTAGGGCTGTGTTTAGGGATGCTCGGAAACAGCGAACACGGAGGGTCCAGTTGCATGTGGGGCTGCGTAAAGGCTCCCCTGGGGAGTTCACTTGTACCCAAAGCCTTCCTTTGGGGGCACTTTTGGATGAGTGAAAAGGGCTCGCAACGCATTTCCTGGGGTCTGATTTTTCAGTCGTCATTGATGCCGGCTAGGGCTATGTTTAGGGATGCTCGGAAACAGCGAACTCGCAGGGTCCAGTTGCATGTGGGGCTGCGTAAAGGCTCCCCTGGGGAGTTCACTTGTACCCAAAGCCTTCCTTTGCGGGCACTTTTGGATGGTCCTAACGGGCTCGCAACGCATTTCCTGGGGTCTGATTTTTCAGTCGTCATCGATGTCGGCTAGGCCTATGTTTGGGGATGCTCGGAAACAGCGAACCCGAAGGGTCCAGTTGCATGTGGGGCTGCGTAAAGGCTCCCCTGGGGAGTTCACTTGTACCAAAAGCCTTCCTTTGGGGGCACTTTTGGATGGGCGAAAAGGGCTCGCAACGCATTTCCTGGGGCCTGATTTTTCAGTCGTCTCCGATGACGGCTAGGGCTACATTTAGGTTTGCTCAGGAACAGCGAACCCGGAGGGTCCAGTTGCATGTGGGGCTGCGTAAAGGCTCCCCTGGGGAGTTCACTTGTACCCAAAGCCTTCCTTTGGTGACACTTTTGGATGGTCCAAAGGGGCTTGCAACGCGTTTTCTGGGGCCCGGGTTTTCAGTCTTCTCCCATTATGGCTAGGGATATATTTAGGGTTGCTCGGAAAAATAGAACCCGGAGGGTTCAGTTGCATGTGGGGCTGCGTAAAGGCTCCCCTGGGGAGTTCACATGTATCCAAAGCCTGCCTTTGGGGGCACTTTTGGATGGTCCGAAGGGGCTCGCAACGCATTTCCTGGGGCCTGATTTTTCACTTGTCTCCGATGACGGCTAGGGCTATGTATAGGTTTGCTTAGGATCAGCGAACCCGGAGGGTCCAGTTGCATGTGGGGCTGCGTAAAGGCTCCCCTGGGGAGATCACTTGTACTCAAAGCCTTCCTTTGCGGGCACTTTTGGATGGTCCAAAGGGGCTCGCAACGCATTTCCTGGGGCCTGATTTTTCAGTCGTCTCCGATGACGGCTAGGGCTACGTTTAGGTTTGCTCAGGAACATTGAACCCGGAGGGTCCAGTTGCATGTGGGGCTGCGTAAAGGCTCCCCTGGGGAGTTCACTTGTACCCAAAGCCTTCCTTTGGTGACACTTTTGGATGGTCCAAAGGGGCTTGCAACGCGTTTTCTGGGGCCCGGGTTTTCAGTCTTCTCCCATGCCGGCTAGTGATATATTTAGGGTTGCTCGGAAAAATCGAACCCGGAGGGTCCAGTTGCATGTGGGGCTGCGTAAAGGCTCCCCTGGGAACTTCAGATGTACCCAAAGCCTTCCTTTGGGGGCACTTTTGGATGGACGAAAAGGGCTCGCAACGCATTTCCTGGGGCCTGATTTTTCACTCGTCTCCTATGCCGTCTAGGGCTATGTTTAGGGATGCTCGGAAACAGCGAACCCGGAGGGTCCAGTTGCATGTGGGGCTGCGTAAAGGCTCCCCTGGGGAGTTCACTTGTACCCAAAGCCTTCCTTTGGGGGCACTTTTGGATGGGCGAAAAGGGCTCGGAACGCATATCCTGGGGCCTGATTTTTCACTCGTCTCCGATGCCGGCAAGGCTATGTTTAGGGATGATCGGAAACAGCGAACCCGGAGGGTCCAGTTGCATGCGGGGCTGCGTAAAGGCTCCCCTGGGGAGTTCACTTGTACCCAAAGCCTTCCTTTGGGGGCACTTTTGGATGGGCGAAAAGGCCTCGGAACGCATTTCCTGTGGCCTGATTTTTCACTCGTCTCCGATGACGGCTAGGGCTACGTTTAGGTTTGTTCAGGAACAGCGAACCCGGAGGGTCCAGTTGCATGTGGGGCTGCGAAAGGCTCCCCTGGGGAGTTCACTTGTACCCAAAGCCTGCCTTTGGGGGAACTTTTGGATGGTCCGAAGGGGCTCGCAACGCATTTACTGGGGCCTGATTTTTCACTTGTCTCCGATGACGGCTAGGGCTATGTATAGGTTTGCTTAGGAACAGCGAACCCGGAGGGTCCAGTTGCATGTGGGGCTGCGTAAAGGCTCCCCTGGGGAGATCACTTGTACCTAAAGCCTTCCTTTGCGGGCACTTTTGGATGGTCCAAAGGGGCTCGCAACGCATTTCCTGGGGCCTGATTTTTCAGTCGTCTCCGATGACGGCTAGGGCTACGTTTAGGTTTGCTCATGAACAGCGAACCCGGAGGGTCCAGTTGCATGTGGGGCTGCGTAAAGGCTCCCCTGGGGAGTTCACTTGTACCCAAAGCCTTCCTTTAATGACACTTTTGGATGGTCCAAAGGGGCTTGCAACGCGTTTTCTGGGGCCCGGGTTTTCAGTCTTCTCCCATGCCGGCTAGGGATATATTTAGGGTTGCTCGGAAAAATCGAGTCCGGAGGGTCCAGTTGCATGTGGGGCTGCGTAAAGGCTCCCCTGGGGAGTTCACTTGTACCCAAAGCCTTCCTTTGCGGGCACTTTTGGATGGTCCAAAAGGGCTTGCAACGCATTTCCTGGGGCCTGATTTTTCAGTCGTCATCGATGTCGTCTAGGGCTGTGTTTAGGGATGCTCGGAAAGAGCGAACCCGGAGGGTCCAGTTGCATGTGGGGCTGCGTAAAGGCTCCCCTGGGGAGTTCACTTGTACCCAAAGCCTTCCTTTGGGGGCACTTTTGGATGGGCGAAAAGGGCTCGGAACGCATATCCTGGGGCCTGATTTTTCACTCGTCTCCGATGCCGGCTAGGGCTATGTTTAGGGATGATCGGAAACAGCGAACCCGGAGGGTCCAGTTGCATGCGGGGCTGCGTAAAGGCTCCCCTGGGGAGTTCACTTGTACCCAAAGCCTTCCTTTGGGGGCACTTTTGGATGGGCGAAAAGGCCTCGGAACGCATTTCCTGGGGCCTGATTTTTCAGTCGTCTCCGATGACGGCTAGGGCTACGTTTAGGTTTGTTCAGGAACAGCGAACCCGGAGGGTCCAGTTGCATGTGGGGCTGCGAAAGGCTCCCCTGGGGAGTTCACTTGTACCCAAAGCCTGCCTTTGGGGGAACTTTTGGATGGTCCGAAGGGGCTCGCAACGCATTTCCTGGGGCCTGATTTTACACTCGTCATCGATGCCGGCTAGGGCTATGTTTAGGGATGCTCGGAAACATCGAACCCGGAGGGTCCAGTTGCATGTGGGGCTGCGTAAAGGCTCCCCTGGGGAGTTCACTTGTACCCAAAGCCTTCCTTTGCGGGCACTTTTGGATGGTCCAAAAGGGCTTGCAACGCATTTCCTGGGGCCTGATTTTTCACTCTTCATCGATGTCGTCTAGGGCTGTGTTTAGGGATGCTCGGAAACAGCGAACACGGAGGGTCTAGTTGCATGTGGGGCTGCGTAAAGGCTCCCCTGGGGAGTTCACTTGTACCCAAAGCCTTCCTTTGGGGGCACTTTTGGATGAGTGAAAAGGGCTCGCAACGCATTTCCTGGGGTCTGATTTTTCAGTCGTCATCGATGCCGGCTAGGGCTATGTTTAGGGATGCTCGGAAACAGCGAACTCGAAGGGTCCAGTTGCATGTGGGGCTGCGTAAAGGCTCCCCTGGGGAGTTCACTTGTACCCAAAGCCTTCCTTTGGGGGCACTTTTGGATGGGCGAAAAGGGCTTGCAACGCATTTCCTGGGGCCTGATTTTTCAGTCGTCTCCGATGCCGGCTAGGGCTATGTTTAGGGATGCTCGGAAACAGCGAACTCGAAGGGTCCAGTTGCATGTGGGGCTGCGTAAAGGCTCCCCTGGGGAGTTCACTTGTACCCAAAGCCTTCCTTTGGGGGCACTTTTGGATGGTCTTAACGGGCTCGCAACGCATTTCCTGGGGTCTGATTTTTCAGTCATCATTGATGTCGGCTAGGCCTATGTTTAGGGATGCTCAGGAACAGCGAACCCGGAGGGTCCAGTTGCATGTGGGGCTGCGTAAAGGCTCCCCTGGGGAGTTCACTTGTACCCAAAGCCTTCCTTTGGTGACACTTTTGGATGGTCCAAAGGGGCTTGCAACGCCTTTTCTGGGGCCCGGGTTTTCAGTCTTCTCCCATTATGGCTAGGGATATATTTAGGGTTGCTCGGAAAAATAGAACCCGGAGGGTTCAGTTGCATGTGGGGCTGCGTAAAGGCTCCCCTGGGGAGTTCACTTGTATCCAAAGCCTGCCTTTGGGGGCACTTTTGGATGGTCCAAAGGGGCTCGCAACGCATTTCCTGGGGCCTGATTTTTCAGTCGTCATCGATGCCGGCTAGGGCTATGTTTAGGGATGCTCGGAAACAGCGAACCCAGAGGGTCCAGTTGCATGTGGGGCTGCGTAAAGGCTCCCCTGGGGAGTTCACTTGTACCCAAAGCCTTTCTTTGGGGGCACTTTTGGATGGGCAAAAAGGGCTCGCAACGCATTTCCTGGGGCCTGATTTTTCACTCGTCTCCGATGCCGTCTAGGGCTGTGTTTAGGGATGCTCGGAAACAGCGAACCCGGAGTGTCCAGTTGCATGTGGGGCTGCGTAAAGGCTCCCCTGGGGAGTTCACTTGTACCCAAAGCCTTCCTTTGGGGGCACTTTTGGATGGGCGAAAAGGCCTCGGAACGCATTTCCTGGGGCCTGATTTTTCACTCGTCTCCGATGACGGCTAGGGATACGTTTAGTTTTGCTCAGGAACAGCGAACCCGGAGGGTCCAGTGTCATGTGGGGCTGTGTAAAGGCTCCCCTGGGGAGATCACTTGTACCCAAAGCCTTCCTTTGCGGGCACTTTTGGATGGTCCTAAGGGGCTCGCAATGCATTTCCTGGGGCCTGATTTTTCACTCCTCATCGATGCCGGCTAGGGCTATGTTTAGGGATGCTCGGAAACAGCGAACCCGGAGGGTCCAGTTGCATGTGGGGCTGCGTAAAGGCTCCCCTGGGGAGTTCACTTGTACCCAAAGTCTTTCTTTGGGGGCACATTTGGATGGGCGAAAAGGCCTCGGAACGCATTTCCTGGGGCCTGATTTTTCAGTCGTGTCCGATGACGGCTATGGCTACGTTTAGGTTTGCTCAGGAACAGCGAACCCGGAGGGTCCAGTTGCATGTGGGGCTGCGTAAAGGCTCCCCTGGGGAGTTCACTTGTACCCAAAGCCTTCCTTTGGTGACACTTTTGGATGGTCCAAAGGGGCTTGCAACGCGTTTTCTGGGGCCCGGGTTTTCAGTCTTCTCCCATGCCAGCTAGGGATATATTTAGGGTTGCTCGGAAAAATAGAACCCGGAGGGTTCAGTTGCATGTGGGGCTGCGTAAAGGCTCCCCTGGGGAGTTCACTTGTACCCAAAGCCTTTCTTTGGGGGCACTTTTGGATGGTCCAAAGGGGCTCGCAACGCATTTCCTGGGGCCTGATTTTTCAGTCGTCTCCTATGACGGCTATGGGTACGTTTAGGTTTGCTCATGAACAGCGAACCCGGAGGGTCCAGTTGCATGTGGGGCTGCGTAAAGGCTCCCCTGGGGAGTTCACTTGTATCCAAAGCCTACCTTTGGGGGCACTTTTGGATGGTCCAAAGGGGCTCGCAACGCATTTCCTGGGGCCTGATTTTTCAGTCGTCATCGATGCCGGCTAGGGCTATGTTTAGGGATGCTCGGAAACAGCGAACCCGGAGGGTCCAGTTGCATGTGGGGCTGCGTAAAGGCTCCCCTGGGGAGATCACTTGTACCCAAAGCCTTCCTTTGGTGATACTTTTAGATGGTCCGAAGGGGCTCGCAACGCATTTCCTGGGGCCTGATTTTTCACTTGTCTCCGATGATGGCTAGGGCTATGTATAGGTTTGCTTAGGAACAGCGAACCCGGAGGGTCCAGTTGCATGTGGGGCTGCGTAAAGGCTCCCCTGGGGAGATCACTTGTACCCAAAGCCTTCCTTTGCGGGCACTTTTGGATGGTCCAAAGGGGCTCGCAACGCATTTCCTGGGGCCTGATTTTTCAGTCGTCTCCGATGACGGCTAGGGCTACGTTTAGGTTTGCTCATGAACAGCGAACCCGGAGGGTCCAGTTGCATGTGGGACTGCGTAAAGGCTCCCCTGGGGAGTTCACTTGTACCCAAAGCCTTCCTTTAATGACACTTTTGGATGGTCCAAAGGGGCTTGCAACGCGTTTTCTGGGGCCCGGGTTTTCAGTCTTCTCCCATGCCGTCTAGGGCTGTGTTTAGGGATGCTCGGAAACAGCGAACCCGGAGGGTCCAGTTGCATGTGGGGCTGCGTAAAGGCTCCCCTGGGGAGTTCACTTGTACCCAAAGCCTTTCTTTGGGGGCACTTTTGGATGGGCGAAAAGGGCTCGCAACGCATTTCCTGGGGCCTGATTTTTCACTCGTCTCCGATGACGGCTATGGTTACGTTTAGGATTGCTCAGGAACAGCGAACCCGGAGGGTCCAGTTGCATGTGGGGCTGTGTAAAGGCTCCCCTGGGGAGATCACTTGTACCCAAAGCCTTCCTTTGCGGGCACTTTTGGATGGTCCTAAGGGGCTCGCAACGCATTTCCTGGGGCCTGATTTTTCACTCGTCATCGATGCCGGCTAGGGCTATGTTTAGGGATACTCGGAAACAGCGAACCCGGAGGGTCCAGTTGCATGTGGGGCTGCGTAAAGGCTCCCCTGGGGAGTTCACTTGTACCCAAAGCCTTCCTTTGGTGATACTTTTGGATGGTCCAAAGGGGCTTGCAACGCGTTTTCTGGGGCCCGGGTTTTCAGTCTTCTCCCATGACGGCTAGTGATATATTAAGGTTTGCTCGGAAAAATCGAACCCGGAGGGTCCAGTTGCATGTGGGGCTGCGTAAAGGCTCCCCTGGGGAGTTCACTTGTACCCAAAGCCTTCCTTTGCGGGCACTTTTGGATGGTCCAAAGGGGCAGGCAACGCATTTCCTGGGGCCTGATTTTTCAGTCGTCTCCGATGACGGCTAGGGCTATGTTTAGGGATGCTCGGAAACGGCGAACCCGGAGGGTCCAGTTGCATGTGGGGCTGCGTAAAGGCTCCCCTGGGGAGATCACTTGTACCCAAAGCCTTCCTTTGGTGACACTTTTGGATGGTCCAAAGGGGCTTGCAACGCGTTTTCTGGGGCCCGGGTTTTCAGTCTTCTCTCATGCCGGCTAGTGATATATTTAGGTTTGCTCGGAAAAATCGAACCCGGAGGGTCCAGTTGCATGTGGGGCTGCGTAAAGGCTCCCCTGGGGAGTTCACTTGTACCCAAAGCCTTCCTTTGGGGGCACTTTTGGTTGGACGAAAAGGGCTTGCAACGCATTTCCTGCGGTCTGATTTTTCAGTCGACTTCGATTCCGGCTAGGGCTATGTTTAGGGATGCTCGGAAACATCGAACCCGGAGGGTCCAGTTGCATGTGGGGCTGCGTAAAGGCTCCCCTGGGGAGTTCACTTGTACCCAAAGCCTTCCTTTGGGGGCACATTTGGATGGGCGAAAAGGGCTCGTAACGCATTTCCTGGGGCCTGATTTTTCACTCGTCTCCGATGCCGGCTAGGGCTATGTTTAGGGATGCTCGGAAACGGCGAACCCGGAGTGTCCAGTTGCATGTGGGGCTGCGTAAAGGCTCCCCTGGGGAGTTCACTTGTACCCAAAGCCTTCCTTTGGGGGCACTTTTGGATGGTCCAAAGGGGCTTGCAACGCGTTTTCTGGGGCCCGGGTTTTCAGTCTTCTCTCATGCCGGCTAGTGATATATTTAGGTTTGCTCGGAAAAATCGAACCCGGAGGGTCCAGTTGCATGTGGGGCTGCGTAAAGGCTCCCCTGGGGAGTTCACTTGTACCCAAAGCCTTCCTTTGGTGACACTTTTGGATGGTCCTAAGGGGCTCGCAACGCATTTCCTGGGGCCTGATTTTTCAGTCGTCATCGATGCCGGCTAGGGCTATGTTTAGGGATGCTCGGAAACGGCGAACCCGGAGTGTCCAGTTGCATGTGGGGCTGCGTAAAGGCTCCCCTGGGGAGTTCACTTGTACCCAAAGCCTTCCTTTGGGGGCACTTTTGGATGGGCGAAAAGGGCTCGCAACGCATTTCCAGGGGCCTGATTTTTCAGTCGTCATCGATGCCGGCTAGGGCTAGGTTTAGGGATGCTCGGAAACAGCGAACCCGAAGGGTCCAGTTGCATGTGGGGCTGCGTAAAGGCTCCCCTGGGGAGTTCACTTGTACCCAAAGCCTTTCTTTGGGGGCACTTTTGGATGGTCCAAAGGGGCTCGCAACGCATTTCCTGGGGCCTGATTTTTCAGTCGTCTCCTATGACGGCTATGGATACGTTTAGGTTTGCTCATGAACAGCGAACCCGGAGGGTCCAGTTGCATGTGGGGCTGCGTAAAGGCTCCCCTGGGGAGTTCACTTGTACCCAAAGCCTTCCTTTGGGGGCACTTTTGAATGGACGAAAAGGGCTCGCAACGCATTTCCTGGGGCCTGATTTTTCAGTCGTCTTCGATGCCGGCTAGGGCTATGTTTAGGGATGCTCGGAAACAGCGAACCCGAATGGTCCAGTTGCATGTGGGGCTGCGTAAAGGCTCCCCTGGGGAGTTCACTTGTACCCAAAGCCTTCCTTTGGGGGCACTTTTGGTTGGACGAAAAGGGCTTGCAACGCATTTCCTGCGGTCTGATTTTTCAGTCGACTTCGATTCCGGCTAGGGCTATGTTTAGGGATGCTCGGAAACAGCGAACCCGGAGGGTCCAGTTGCATGTGGGGCTGCGTAAAGGCTCCCCTGGGGAGTTCACTTGTACCCAAAGCCTTCCTTTGGGGGCACATTTGGATGGGCGAAAAGGGCTCGTAACGCATTTCCTGGGGCCTGATTTTTCACTCGTCTCCGATGCCGTCTAGGACTATGTTTAGGGATGCTCGGAAACAGCGAACCCGGAGGGTCCAGTTGCATGTGGGGCTGCGTAAAGGCTCCCCTGTGGAGTTCTCTTGTACCCAAAGTCTTCCTTTGGGGGCACATTTGGATGGGCGAAAAGGGCTTGCAACGCATTTCCTGGGGCCTGATTTTTCAGTCGTCTCCGATGACGGCTAGGGCTACGTTTAGGTTTGCTCATGAACAGCGAACCCGGAGGGTCCAGTTGCATGTGGGGCTGCGTAAAGGCTCCCCTGGGGAGTTCTCTTGTACCCAAAGCCTTCCTTTGGTGACACTTTTGGATGGTCCAAAGGGGCTTGCAACGCGTTTTCTGGGGCCCGGGTTTTCAGTCTTCTCTCATGCCGGCTAGTGATATATTTAGGTTTGCTCGGAAAAATCGAACCCAGAGGGTCCAGTTGCATGTGGGGCTGCGTAAAGGCTCCCCTGGGGAGTTCACTTGTACCCAAAGCCTTCCTTTGGTGACACTTTTGGATGGTCCTAAGGGGCTCGCAACGCATTTCCTGGGGCCTGATTTTTCAGTCGTCATCGATGCCGGCTAGGGCTATGTTTAGGGATGCTCGGAAACGGCGAACCCGGAGTGTCCAGTTGCATGTGGGGCTGCGTAAAGGCTCCCCTGGGGAGTTCACTTGTACCCAAAGCCTTCCTTTGGGGGCACTTTTGGATGTGCGAAAAGGGCTCGCAACGCATTTCCAGGGGCCTGATTTTTCAGTCGTCATCGATGCCGGCTAGGGCTAGGTTTAGGGATGCTCGGAAACAGCGAACCCGAAGGGTCCAGTTGCATGTGGGGCTGCGTAAAGGCTCCCCTGGGGAGTTCACTTGTACCCAAAGCCTTTCTTTGGGGGCACTTTTGGATGGTCCGAAGGGGCTCGCAACGCATTTCCTGGGGCCTGATTTTTCAGTCGTCTCCTATGACGGCTATGGATACGTTTAGGTTTGCTCATGAACAGCGAACCCGGAGGGTCCAGTTGCATGTGGGGCTGCGTAAAGGCTCCCCTGGGGAGTTCACTTGTACCCAAAGCCTTCCTTTGGGGGCACTTTTGAATGGACGAAAAGGGCTCGCAACGCATTTCCTGGGGCCTGATTTTTCAGTCGTCTTCGATGCCGGCTAGGGCTATGTTTAGGGATGCTCGGAAACAGCGAACCCGAATGGTCCAGTTGCATGTGGGGCTGCGTAAAGGCTCCCCTGGGGAGTTCACTTGTACCCAAAGCCTTCCTTTGGGGGCACTTTTGGATGGTCCGAAGGGGCTCGCAACGCATTTCCTGGGGCCTGATTTTTCACTTGTTTTCGATGCCGGCTAGGGCTATGTTTAGGGATGCTCGGAAACAGCGAACCCGGAGGGTCCAGTTGCATGTGGGGCTGCGTAAAGGCTCCCCTGGGGAGTTCACTTGTACCCAAAGCCTTCCTTTGGGGGCACTTTTGGATGAGCGAAAAGGGCTCGCAACGCATTTCCTGGGGCCTGATTTTTCATTCGTCTTCGATGCCGTCTAGTGCTATGTTTAGGGATGCTCGGAAACAGCGAACCCGGAGGGTCCAGTTGCATGTGGGGCTGCGTAAAGGCTCCCCTGGGGAGTTCACTTGTACCCAAAGCCTTCCTTTGCGGGCACTTTTGGATGGTCCAAAGGGGCTCGCAACGCATTTCCTGGGGCCTGATTTTTCAGTCGTCATCGATGCCGGCTAGGGCTATGTTTAGGGATGCTCGGAAATAGCGAACCCGGAGGGTCCAGTTGATGTGGGTCTGCGTAAAGGCTCCCCTGGGGAGTTCACTTGTACCCAAAGCCTTCCTTTGGGGGCACTTTTGGATGGGTGAAAAGGGATCGTAACGCATTTCCTGGGGCCTGATTTTTCAGTCGTCTTCGATGCCCGCTAGGGCTATGTTTAGGGATGCTCGGAAACAGCGAACCCGGAGGGTCCAGTTGCATGTGGGGCTGCGTAAAGGCTCCCCTGGGAACTTCAGATGTACCCAAAGCCTTCCTTTGGGGGCACTTTTGGATGGTCCGAAGGGGCTCGCAACGCATTTCCTGGGGCCTGATTTTTCACTCGTCTCCGATGACGGCTAGGGCTATGTTTAGGGATGCTCGGAAACAGCGAACCCGAAGGGTCCAGTTGCATGTGGGGCTGCGTAAAGGCTCCCCTGGGAACTTCAGATGTACCCAAAGCCTTCCTTTGGTTACACTTTTGTATGGGCGAAAAGGGCTCGCAACGCATTTCCTGGGGCCTGATTTTTCAGTCGTCTCCGATGACGGCTAGGGCTACGTTTAGGTTTGCTCATGAACAGCGAACCCGGAGGGTCCAGTTGCATGTGGGGCTGCGTAAAGGCTCCCCTGGGGAGTTCTCTTGTACCCAAAGCCTTCCTTTGGTGACACTTTTGGATGGTCCAAAGGGGCTTGCAACGCGTTTTCTGGGGCCCGGGTGTTCAGTCTTCTCCCATGCCAGTTAGGGATATAATTAAGGTTGCTCGGAAAAATCGAACCCGGAGGGTCCAGTTGCATGTGGGGCTGCGTAAAGGCTCCCCTGGGAACTTCAGATGTACCCAAAGCCTTCCTTTGGGGGCACTTTTGGATGGTCCGAAGGGGCTCGCAACGCATTTCCTGGGGCCTGATTTTTCAGTCGTCTCCTATGACGGCCAGGGCTACGTTTAGGTTTGCTCAGGAACAGCGAACCCGGAGGGTCCAGTTGCATGTGGGGCTGCGTAAAGGCTCCCCTGGGGAGTTCACTTGTACCCAAAGCCTTCCTTTGGCGACACTTTTGGATGGGGGAAAAGGGCTCGCAACGCATTTCCTGGGGCCTGATTTTTCACTCGTCTTCGATGCCGGCAAGGGCTACGTTTAGGGTTGCTCGGAAAAATCGAACCCAGAGGGTCCAGTTGCATGTGGGGCTGCGTAAAGGCTCCCCTGGGGAGATCACTTGTACCCAAAGCCTTCCTTTGGTGACACCTTTGGATGGTCCAAAGGGGCTTGAAACGCGTTTTCTGGGGCCCGGGTTTTCAGTCTTCTCCCATGCCGGCTAGTAATATATTTAGGGTTGCTCGGAAAAATCGAACCCGGAGGGTCCAGTTGCATGTGGGGCTGCGTAAAGGCTCCCCTGGGAACTTCAGATGTACCCAAAGCCTTCCTTTGGAGGCACTTTTGGATGGTCCAAAGGGGCTCGCAACGCATTTCCTGGGGCCTGATTTTTCAGTCGTCTCCTATGACGGCCAGGGCTACGTTTAGTTTTGGTAAGGAACAGCGAACCCGAATTGTCCAGTTGCATGTGGGGCTGCGTAAAGGCTCCCCTGGGGAGTTCACTTGTACCCAAAGCCTTCCTTTGGGGGCACTTTTGGATGGTCCGAAGGGGCTCGCAATGCATTTCCTGGGTCCTCATTTTTCACTTGTCTTCGATGCCGGCTAGGGCTATGTTTAGGGATGCTCGGAAACAGAGAACCCGGAGGGTCCAGTTGCATGTGGGTCTGCGTAAAGGCTCCCCGGGGGAGTTCACTTGTACCCAAAGCCTTCCTTTGGGGGCACTTTTGGATGGGCGAAAAGGCCTCGGAACGCATTTCCTGGGGCGTGATTTTTCAGTCGTCATCGATGCTGGCTAGGGCTATGTTTAGGGATGCTCGGAAACAGCGAACCCGAAGAGTCCAGTTGCATGTGGGGCTGCGTAAAGGCTCCCCTGGGGAGTTCACTTGTACCCAAAGCCTTCCTTTGGGGGCACTTTTGGATGGTCCGAAGGGGCTCGCAACGCATTTCCTGGGGCTTGATTTTTCACTCGTCTCCGATGACGGCTAGGGCTATGTTTAGGGATGCTCGGAAACAGCGAACCCGAAGGGTCCAGTTGCATGTGGGGCTGCGTAAAGGCTCCCCTGGGAACTTCAGATGTACCCAAAGCCTTCCTTTGGTGACACTTTTGTATGGGCGAAAAGGGCTCGCAACGCATTTCCTGGGGCCTGATTTTTCAGTCGTCTCCGATGACGGCTAGGGCTACGTTTAGGTTTGCTCATGAACAGCGAACCCGGAGGGTCCAGTTGCATGTGGGGCTGCGTAAAGGCTCCCCTGGGGAGTTCTCTTGTACCCAAAGCCTTCCTTTGGTGACACTTTTGGATGGTCCAAAGGGGCTTGCAACGCGTTTTCTGGGGCCCGGGTGTTCAGTCTTCTCCCATGCCAGTTAGGGATATAATTAGGGTTGCTCGGAAAAATCGAACCCGGAGGGTCCAGTTGCATGTGGGGCTGCGTAAAGGCTCCCCTGGGAACTTCAGATGTACCCAAAGCCTTCCTTTGGCGACACTTTTGGATGGGGGAAAAGGGCTCGCAACGCATTTCCTGGGGCCAGATTTTTCACTCGTCTTCGATGCCGGCAAGGGCTACGTTTAGGGATACACGGAAACAGCGAACCCGGAGGGTCCAGTTGCATGTGGGGCTGCGTAAAGGCTCCCCTGGGGAGATCACTTGTACCCAAAGCCTTCCTTTGGTGACACCTTTGGATGGTCCAAAGGGGCTTGAAACGCGTTTTCTGGGGCCCGGGTTTTCAGTCTTCTCCCATGCCGGCTAGTAATATATTTAGGGTTGCTCGGAAAAATTGAACCCGAATTGTCCAGTTGCATGTGGGGCTGCGTAAAGGCTCCCCTGGGGAGTTCACTTGTACCCAAAGCCTTCCTTTGGCGACACTTTTGGATGGGGGAAAAGGGCTCGCAACGCATTTCCTGGGGCCTGATTTTTCATTCGTCTTCGATGCCGTCTAGGGTTATGTTTAGGGATGCTCGGAAAGAGCGAACCCGGAGGGTCCAGTTGCATGTGGGGCTGCGTAAAGGCTCCCCTGGGGAGTTCTCTTGTACCCAAAGTCTTCCTTTGCGGGCACTTTTGGATGGGCGAAAAGGCCTCGGAACGCATTTTCTGGGGCGTGATTTTTCAGTCGTCATCGATGCTGGCTAGGGCTATGTTTAGGGATGCTCGGAAACATCGAACCCGAAGGGTCCAGTTGCATGTGGGGCTGCGTAAAGGCTCCCCTGGGGAGTTCACTTGTACCCAAAGTCTTCCTTTGGGGGCACTTTTGGGTGGTCGAAAGGGCCTCGGAACGCATTTCCTGGGGCCTGATTTTACACTCGTCATCGATGCCGGCTAGGGCTATGTTTAGGGATGCTCGGAAACAGCGAACCCGGAGGGTCCAGTTGCATGTGGGGCTGCGTAAAGGCTCCCCTGGGGAGTTCTCTTGTACCCAAAGCCTTCCTTTGGGGGCACTTTTGGATGGTCCAAAGGGGCTCGCAACGCATTTCCTGGGGCCTGATTTTTCAGTCTTCATCGATGCCGGCTAGGGCTATGTTTAGGGATGCTCGGAAACAGCGAACCCGCAGGGTCCAGTTGCATGTGGGGCTGCGTAAAGGCTCCCCTGGGGAGTTCACTTGTACCCAAAGCGTTCCTTTGGGGGCACTTTTGGATGGTCCTAACGGGCTCGTAACGCATTTCCTGGGGTCTGATTTTTCAGTCGTCATCGATGTCGGCTAGGCCTATGTTTAGGGATGCTCCGAAACAGCGAACCCAGAGGGTCCAGTTGCATGTGGGGCTGCGTAAAGGCTCCCCTGGGGAGTTCACTTGTACCCAAAGCCTTCCTTTGCGGGCACTTTTGGATGGTCCAAAGGGGCAGGCAACGCATTTCCTGGGGCCTGATTTTTCAGTCGTCTCCGATGACGGCTAGGGCTACGTTTAGGTTTGCTCATGAACAGCGAACCCGGAGGGTCCAGTTGCATGTGGGGCTGCGTAAAGGCTCCCCTGGGGAGATCACTTGTACCCAAAGCCTTCTTTTGGTGACACTTTTGGATGGTCCAAAGGGGCTTGTAACGCGTTTTCTGGGGCCCGGGTTTTCAGTCTTCTCTCATGCCGGCTAGTGATATATTTAGGTTTGCTCGGAAAAATCGAACCCGGAGGGTCCAGTTGCATGTGGGGCTGCGTAAAGGCTCCCCTGGGGAGTTCACTTGTACCCAAAGCCTTCCTTTGGGGGCACTTTTGGTTGGACGAAAAGGGCTTGCAACGCATTTCCTGCGGTCTGATTTTTCAGTCGACTTCGATTCCGGCTAGGGCTATGTTTAGGGATGCTCGGAAACATCGAACCCGGAGGGTCCAGTTTCATGTGGGGCTGCGTAAAGGCTCCCCTGGGGAGTTCACTTGTACCCAAAGCCTTCCTTTGGGGGCACATTTGGATGAACGAAAAGGGCTCGTAACGCATTTCCTGGGGCCTGATTTTTCACTCGTCTCCGATGCCGTCTAGGACTATGTTTAGGGATGCTCGGAAACAGCGAACCCGGAGGGTCCAGTTGCATGTGGGGCTGCGTAAAGGCTCCCCTGTGGAGTTCTCTTGTACCCAAAGTCTTCCTTTGGGGGCACATTTGGATGGGCGAAAAGGGCTTGCAACGCATTTCCTGGGGCCTGATTTTTCAGTCGTCTCCGATGACGGCTAGGGCTACGTTTAGGTTTGCTCATGAACAGCGAACCCGGAGGGTCCAGTTGCATGTGGGGCTGCGTAAAGGCTCCCCTGGGGAGTTCACTTGTACCCAAAGCCTTCCTTTGGTGACACTTTTGGATGGTCCAAAGGGGCTTGCAACGCGTTTTCTGGGGCCCGGGTTTTCAGTCTTCTCTCATGCCGGCTAGTGATATATTTAGGTTTGCTCGGAAAAATCGAACCCGGAGGGTCCAGTTGCATGTGGGGCTGCGTAAAGGCTCCCCTGGGGAGTTCACTTGTACCCAAAGCCTTCCTTTGGTGACACTTTTGGATGGTCCTAAGGGGCTCGCAACGAATTTCCTGGGGCCTGATTTTTCAGTCGTCTTCGATGCCGGCTAGGGCTATGTTTAGGGATGCTCGGAAACAGCGAACCCGGAGTGTCCAGTTGCATGTGGGGCTGCGTAAAGGCTCCCCTGGGGAGTTCACTTGTACCCAAAGCCTTCCTTTGGGGGCACTTTTGGATGGGCGAAAAGGGCTCGCAACGCATTTCCAGGGGCCTGATTTTTCAGTCGTCATCGATGCCGGCTAGGGCTAGGTTTAGGGATGCTCGGAAACAGCGAACCCGAAGGGTCCAGTTGCATGTGGGGCTGCGTAAAGGCTCCCCTGGGGAGTTCACTTGTACCCAAAGCCTTTCTTTGGGGGCACTTTTGGATGGTCCAAAGGGGCTCGCAACGCATTTCCTGGGGCCTGATTTTTCAGTCGTCTCCTATGACGGCTATGGGTACGTTTAGGTTTGCTCATGAACAGCGAACCCGGAGGGTCCAGTTGCATGTGGGGCTGCGTAAAGGCTCCCCTGGGGAGTTCACTTGTACCCAAAGCCTTCCTTTGGGGGCACTTTTGAATGGACGAAAAGGGCTCGCAATGCATTTCCTGGGGCCTGATTTTTCAGTCGTCTTCGATGCCGGCTAGGGCTATGTTTAGGGATGCTCGGAAACAGCGAACCCGAATGGTCCAGTTGCATGTGGGGCTGCGTAAAGGCTCCCCTGGGGAGTTCTCTTGTACCCAAAGCCTTCCTTTGGGGGCACTTTTGGATGGTCCGAAGGGGCTCGCAACGCATTTCCTGGGGCCTGATTTTTCACTTGTCTTCGATGCCGGCTAGGGCTATGTTTAGGGATGCTCGGAAACAGCGAACCCGGAGGGTCCAGTTGCATGTGGGGCTGCGTAAAGGCTCCCCTGGGGAGTTCACTTGTACCCAAAGCCTTCCTTTGGGGGCACTTTTGGATGAGCGAAAAGGGCTCGCAACGCATTTCCTGGGGCCTGATTTTTCATTCGTCTTCGATGCCGTCTAGTGCTATGTTTAGGGATGCTCGGAAACAGCGAACCCGGAGGGTCCAGTTGCATGTGGGGCTGCGTAAAGGCTCCCCTGGGGAGTTCACTTGTACCCAAAGTCTTCCTTTGCGGGCACTTTTGGATGGTCCAAAGGGGCTCGCAACGCATTTCCTGGGGCCTGATTTTTCAGTCGTCTCCGATGGCGGCTAGGGCTATGTTTAGGGATGCTCGGAAATAGCGAACCCGGAGGGTCCAGTTGATGTGGGTCTGCGTAAAGGCTCCCCTGGGGAGTTAACTTGTACCCAAAGCCTTCCTTTGGGGGCACTTTTGGATGGGTGAAAAGGGCTCGTAACGCATTTCCTGGGGCCTGATTTTTCAGTCGTCATTGATGCCGGCTAGGGCTATGTTTAGGGATGCTCGGAAACAGCGAACCCGGAGGGTCCAGTTGCATGTGGGGCTGCGTAAAGGCTCCCCTGGGGAGTTCACTTGTACCCAAAGCCTTCCTTTGGGGGCACTTTTGGATGGTCCGAAGGGGCTCGCAACGCATTTCCTGGGGTCTGATTTTTCACTCGTCTCCGATGACGGCTAGGGCTATGTTTAGGGATGCTCGGAAACAGCGAACCCGAAGGGTCCAGTTGCATGTGGGGCTGCGTAAAGGCTCCCCTGGGAACTTCAGATGTACGCAAAGCCTTCCTTTGGTGACACTTTTGTATGGGCGAAAAGGGCTCGCAACGCATTTCCTGGGGCCTGATTTTTCAGTCGTCTCCGATGACGGCTAGGGCTACGTTTAGGTTTGCTCATGAACAGCGAACCCGGAGGGTCCAGTTGCATGTGGGGCTGCGTAAAGGCTCCCCTGGGAACTTCAGATGTACCCAAAGCCTTCCTTTGGGGGCACTTTTGGATGGTCCGAAGGGGCTCGCAACGCATTTCCTGGGGCCTGATTTTTCAGTCGTCTCCTATGACGGCCAGGGCTACGTTTAGGTTTGCTCAGGAACAGCGAACCCGGAGGGTCCAGTTGCATGTGGGGCTGCGTAAAGGCTCCCCTGGGGAGTTCACTTGTACCCAAAGCCTTCCTTTGGCGACACTTTTGGATGGGGGAAAAGGGCTCGCAACGCATTTCCTGGGGCCTGATTTTTCACTCGTCTTCGATGCCGGCAAGGGCTACGTTTAGTGTTGCTCGGAAAAATCGAACCCGGAGGGTCCAGTTGCATGTGGGGCTGCGTAAAGGCTCCCCTGGGGAGATCACTTGTACCCAAAGCCTTCCTTTGGTGACACCTTTGGATGGTCCAAAGGGGCTTGAAACGCGTTTTCTGGGGCCCGGGTTTTCAGTCTTCTCCCATGCCGGCTAGTAATATATTTAGGGTTGCTCGGAAAAATCGAACCCGGAGGGTCCAGTTGCATGTGGGGCTGCGTAAAGGCTCCCCTGGGAACTTCAGATGTACCCAAAGCCTTCCTTTGGAGGCACTTTTGGATGGTCCAAAGGGGCTCGCAACGCATTTCCTGGGGCCTGATTTTTCAGTCGTCTCCTATGACGGCCAGGGCTACGTTTAGTTTTGGTAAGGAACAGCGAACCCGAATTGTCCAGTTGCATGTGGGGCTGCGTAAAGGCTCCCCTGGGGAGTTCACTTGTACCCAAAGCCTTCCTTTGGGGGCACTTTTGGATGGTCCAAAGGGGCAGGCAACGCATTTCCTGGGGCCTGATTTTTCAGTCGTCTCCGATGACGGCTAGGGCTACGTTTAGGTTTGCTCATGAACAGCGAACCCGGAGGGTCCAGTTGCATGTGGGGCTGCGTAAAGGCTCCCCTGGGGAGATCACTTGTACCCAAAGCCTTCCTTTGGTGACACTTTTGGATGGTCCAAAGGGGCTTGCAACGCGTTTTCTGGGGCCCGGGTTTTCAGTCTTCTCTCATGCCGGCTAGTGATATATTTAGGTTTGCTCGGAAAAATCGAACCCGGAGGGTCCAGTTGCATGTGGGGCTGCGTAAAGGCTCCCCTGGGGAGTTCACTTGTACCCAAAGCCTTTCTTTGGTGACACTTTTGGATGGTCCAAAGGGGCTCGCAACGCATTTCCTGGGGCCTGATTTTTCAGTCGTCTCCTATGACGGCTATGGATACGTTTAGGTTTGCTCATGAACAGCGAACCCGGAGGGTCCAGTTGCATGTGGGGCTGCGTAAAGGCTCCCCTGGGGAGTTCACTTGTACCCAAAGCCTTCCTTTGGGGGCACTTTTGAATGGACGAAAAGGGCTCGCAACGCATTTCCTGGGGCCTGATTTTTCAGTCGTCTTCGATGCCGGCTAGGGCTATGTTTAGGGATGCTCGGAAACAGCGAACCCGAATGGTCCAGTTGCATGTGGGGCTGCGTAAAGGCTCCCCTGGGGAGTTCACTTGTACCCAAAGCCTTCCTTTGGGGGCACTTTTGGTTGGACGAAAAGGGCTTGCAACGCATTTCCTGCGGTCTGATTTTTCAGTCGACTTCGATTCCGGCTAGGGCTATGTTTAGGGATGCTCGGAAACATCGAACCCGGAGGGTCCAGTTGCATGTGGGGCTGCGTAAAGGCTCCCCTGGGGAGTTCACTTGTACCCAAAGCCTTCCTTTGGGGGCACATTTGGATGGGCGAAAAGGGCTCGTAACGCATTTCCTGGGGCCTGATTTTTCACTCGTCTCCGATGCCGTCTAGGACTATGTTTAGGGATGCTCGGAAACAGCGAACCCGGAGGGTCCAGTTGCATGTGGGGCTGCGTAAAGGCTCCCCTGTGGAGTTCTCTTGTACCCAAAGTCTTCCTTTGGGTGCACATTTGGATGGGCGAAAAGGGCTTGCAACGCATTTCCTGGGGCCTGATTTTTCAGTCGTCTCCGATGACGGCTAGGGCTACGTTTAGGTTTGCTCATGAACAGCGAACCCGGAGGGTCCAGTTGCATGTGGGGCTGCGTAAAGGCTCCCCTGGGGAGTTCACTTGTACCCAAAGCCTTCCTTTGGTGACACTTTTGGATGGTCCAAAGGGGCTTGCAACGCGTTTTCTGGGGCCCGGGTTTTCAGTCTTCTCTCATGCCGGCTAGTGATATATTTAGGTTTGCTCGGAAAAATCGAACCCGGAGGGTCCAGTTGCATGTGGGGCTGCGTAAAGGCTCCCCTGGGGAGTTCACTTGTACCCAAAGCCTTCCTTTGGTGACACTTTTGGATGGTCCTAAGGGGCTCGCAACGCATTTCCTGGGGCCTGATTTTTCAGTCGTCATCGATGCCGGCTAGGGCTATGTTTAGGGATGCTCGGAAACGGCGAACCCGGAGTGTCCAGTTGCATGTGGGGCTGCGTAAAGGCTCCCCTGGGGAGTTCACTTGTACCCAAAGCCTTCCTTTGGGGGCACTTTTGGATGGGCGAAAAGGGCTCGCAACGCATTTCCAGGGGCCTGATTTTTCAGTCGTCATCGATGCCGGCTAGGGCTAGGTTTAGGGATGCTCGGAAACAGCGAACCCGAAGGGTCCAGTTGCATGTGGGGCTGCGTAAAGGCTCCCCTGGGGAGTTCACTTGTACCCAAAGCCTTCCTTTGGTGACACTTTTGGATGGTCCAAAGGGGCTCGCAACGCATTTCCTGGGGCCTGATTTTTCAGTCGTCTCCTATGACGGCTATGGGTACGTTTAGGTTTGCTCATGAACAGCGAACCCGGAGGGTCCAGTTGCATGTGGGGCTGCGTAAAGGCTCCCCTGGGGAGTTCACTTGTACCCAAAGCCTTCCTTTGGGGGCACTTTTGAATGGACGAAAAGGGCTCGCAACGCATTTCCTGGGGCCTGATTTTTCAGTCGTCTTCGATGCCGGCTAGGGCTATGTTTAGGGATGCTCGGAAACAGCGAACCCGAATGGTCCAGTTGCATGTGGGGCTGCGTAAAGGCTCCCCTGGGGAGTTCACTTGTACCCAAAGCCTTCCTTTGGGGGCACTTTTGGATGGTCCGAAGGGGCTCGCAACGCATTTCCTGGGGCCTGATTTTTCACTTGTCTTCGATGCCGGCTAGGGCTATGTTTAGGGATGCTCGGAAACAGCGAACCCGGAGGGTCCAGTTGCATGTGGGGCTGCGTAAAGGCTCCCCTGGGGAGTTCACTTGTACCCAAAGCCTTCCTTTGGGGGCACTTTTGGATGAGCGAAAAGGGCTCGCAACGCATTTCCTGGGGCCTGATTTTTCATTCGTCTTCGATGCCGTGTAGTGCTATGTTTAGGGATGCTCGGAAACAGCGAACCCGGAGGGTCCAGTTGCATGTGGGGCTGCGTAAAGGCTCCCCTGGGGAGTTCACTTGTACCCAAAGTCTTCCTTTGCGGGCACTTTTGGATGGTCCAAAGGGGCTCGCAACGCATTTCCTGGGGCCTGATTTTTCAGTCGTCATCGATGCCGGCTAGGGCTATGTTTAGGGATGCTCGGAAATAGCGAACCCGGAGGGTCCAGTTGATGTGGGTCTGCGTAAAGGCTCCCCTGGGGAGTTCACTTGTACCCAAAGCCTTCCTTTGGGGGCACTTTTGGATGGGTGAAAAGGGCTCGTAACGCATTTCCTGGGGCCTGATTTTTCAGTCGTCATTGATGCCGGCTAGGGCTATGTTTAGGGATGCTCGGAAACAGCGAACCCGGAGGGTCCAGTTGCATGTGGGGCTGCGTAAAGGCTCCCCTGGGAACTTCAGATGTACCCAAAGCCTTCCTTTGGGGGCACTTTTGGATGGTCCGAAGGGGCTCGCAACGCATTTCCTGGGGCCTGATTTTTCACTCGTCTCCGATGACGGCTAGGGCTATGTTTAGGGATGCTCGGAAACAGCGAACCCGAAGGGTCCAGTTGCATGTGGGGCTGCGTAAAGGCTCCCCTGGGAACTTCAGATGTACCCAAAGCCTTCCTTTGGTGACACTTTTGTATGGGCGAAAAGGGCTCGCAACGCATTTCCTGGGGCCTGATTTTTCAGTCGTCTCCGATGACGGCTAGGGCTACGTTTAGGTTTGCTCATGAACAGCGAACCCGGAGGGTCCAGTTGCATGTGGGGCTGCGTAAAGGCTCCCCTGGGGAGTTCTCTTGTACCCAAAGCCTTCCTTTGGTGACACTTTTGGATGGTCCAAAGGGGCTTGCAACGCGTTTTCTGGGGCCCGGGTGTTCAGTCTTCTCCCATGCCAGTTAGGGATATAATTAGGGTTGCTCGGAAAAATCGAACCCGGAGGGTCCAGTTGCATGTGGGGCTGCGTAAAGGCTCCCCTGGGAACTTCAGATGTACCCAAAGCCTTCCTTTGGGGGCACTTTTGGATGGTCCAAAGGGGCTCGCAACGCATTTCCTGGGGCCTGATTTTTCAGTCGTCTCCTATGACGGCCAGGGCTACGTTTAGTTTTGGTAAGGAACAGCGAACCCGAATTGTCCAGTTGCATGTGGGGCTGCGTAAAGGCTCCCCTGGGGAGTTCACTTGTACCCAAAGCCTTCCTTTGGGGGCACTTTTGGATGGTCCGAAGGGGCTCGCAATGCATTTCCTGGGTCCTCATTTTTCACTTGTCTTCGATGCCGGCTAGGGCTATGTTTAGGGATGCTCGGAAACAGCGAACCCGGAGGGTCCAGTTGCATGTGGGGCTGCGTAAAGGCTCCCCTGGGGAGTTCTCTTGTACCCAAAGTCTTCCTTTGGGGGCACTTTTGGATGGGCGAAAAGGGCTTGCAACGCATTTCCTGGGGCCTGATTTTTCAATCGTCTCCGATGACGGCTAGGGCTACGTTTAGGTTTGCTCATGAACAGCGAACCCGGAGGGTCCAGTTGCATGTGGGGCTGCGTAAAGGCTCCCCTGGGGAGTTCACTTGTACCAAAGCCTTCCTTTGGTGACACTTTTGGATGGTCCAAAGGGGCTTGCAACGCGTTTTCTGGGGCCCGGGTTTTCAGTCTTCTCTCATGCCGGCTAGTGATATATTTAGGTTTGCTCGGAAAAATCGAACCCGGAGGGTCCAGTTGCATGTGGGGCTGCGTAAAGGCTCCCCTGGGGAGTTCACTTGTACCCAAAGCCTTCCTTTGGTGACACTTTTGGATGGTCCTAAGGGGCTCGCAACGCATTTCCTGGGGCCTGATTTTTCAGTCGTCTTCGATGCCGGCTAGGGCTATGTTTAGGGATGCTCGGAAACAGCGAACCCGAATGGTCCAGTTGCATGTGGGGCTGCGTAAAGGCTCCCCTGGGGAGTTCACTTGTACCCAAAGCCTTCCTTTGGGGGCACTTTTGGTTGGACGAAAAGGGCTTGCAACGCATTTCCTGCGGTCTGATTTTTCAGTCGACTTCGATTCCGGCTAGGGCTATGTTTAGGGATGCTCGGAAACATCGAACCCGGAGGGTCCAGTTGCATGTGGGGCTGCGTAAAGGCTCCCTGGGGAGTTCACTTGTACCAAAGCCTTCCTTTGGGGGCACATTTGGATGGGCGAAAAGGGCTCGTAACGCATTTCCTGGGCCTGATTTTTCACTCGTCTCCGATGCCGTCTAGGACTATGTTTAGGGATGCTCGGAAACAGCGAACCCGGAGGGTCCAGTTGCATGTGGGGCTGCGTAAAGGCTCCCCTGTGGAGTTCTCTTGTACCCAAAGTCTTCCTTTGGGTGCACATTTGGATGGCGAAAAGGGCTTGCAACGCATTTCCTGGGGCCTGATTTTTCAGTCGTCTCCGATGACGGCTAGGGCTACGTTTAGGTTTGCTCATGAACAGCGAACCCGGAGGGTCCAGTTGCATGTGGGGCTGCGTAAAGGCTCCCCTGGGGAGTTCACTTGTACCCAAAGTCTTCCTTTGGGGGCACTTTTGGGTGGTCGAAAGGCCTCGGAACGCATTTCCTGGGGCCTGATTTTACACTCGTCATCGATGCCGGCTAGGGCTATGTTTAGGGATGCTCGGAAACAGCGAACCCGGAGGGTCCAGTTGCATGTGGGGCTGCGTAAAGGCTCCCTGGGGAGTTCTCTTGTACCCAAAGCCTTCCTTTGGGGGCACTTTTGGATGGTCCAAAGGGGCTCGCAACGCATTTCCTGGGCCTGATTTTTCAGTCGTCATCGATGCCGGCTAGGGCTATGTTTAGGGATGCTCGGAAACAGCGAACCCGCAGGGTCCAGTTGCATGTGGGGCTGCGTAAAGGCTCCCCTGGGGAGTTCACTTGTACCCAAAGCGTTCCTTTGGGGGCACTTTTGGATGGTCCTAACGGGCTCGTAACGCATTTCCTGGGGTCTGATTTTTCAGTCGTCATCGATGTCGGCTAGGCCTATGTTTAGGGATGCTCCGAAACAGCGAACCCAGAGGGTCCAGTTGCATGTGGGGCTGCGTAAAGGCTCCCCTGGGGAGTTCACTTGTACCCAAAGCCTTCCTTTGCGGGCACTTTTTGGATGGTCCAAAGGG